>NC_079903.1:15134203-15437373 GCF_024868665.1 Triplophysa rosa | reverse complement strand
TTGAGGATTTTGTTTAAATGTCTAAGCATTTCCAGTGAAATATGGTTGCGGTTTTAGAGTAAATGGGTCGAAGCATAAGGCTGAAAGATCAATAAATCACCTGGATACGTTTGAGGGCCGTGGGGTTTTTGACTTATATCTGCTGGTGACAGGACCAAATGAATGGCAACAGCTAGAATATGTCCGTCTCTGAGCTGTTTATCATACTCGCCATGCGTAATTTTCCGAACATGTTATCTGATCAATTCGGCCGATACAAATTCAGGCAACAACCAGGTGTTTCGGTGTTAGGAGAAAGGCCTCAGTCATGACTTAAATCATGTATTTAGAATGATTGTTGAATGGAGTGTGATGAAATTGCAAGTCGTTTGTTGTACCCCTAGTGATTATACTAAGGGCAATTCGGGATGACAGAATAGTTGGTATGAATTATTTAGAAGGTCCTCTGGATAATTATTGGCTCTAGATTGTCTACATGTTAGCTTTATTTTAAAAGCACAGTAGGCTACATGCTCCTGAATTTAAAATAGATTATATTCTATCTTCTATTTTATGTGTGATGTTCTTATAGATTAATTAAATCTTTTAGCTCTTCCATAGAACTTTTTTTACTTTAGCGCTAAATTCCAAAAACATTAAGTGTTTTATTTTTCAAAATTCGATAAGAATTTCTTTTTCTAGTCAATGCCATTGTCGGTATTTTTCCTGGGAATATTTCCACTGTTTCACTTTACTGTTCTAGAACGTTTGTGGTAATAATGTGGAGCCTCTTAAAACACATTTAACAATTTCTTATAAGGTAGTTTAGACGTAAAAATGTCTGCGAGTTACTAGAAAGTAAACACGCCAAAAGTCGTCTTAAATTCACTTGAAGGCCCACATGCGTAGCCGAGGCGTAAAATGCGTCATATATATTTTTTTCAATAATATAATTTGAGAATTAAATTAAATATTACAGTGGTGGAAAAACAATTAAAAAAAACTAGCCAACATGAGCCAATAGAAGCTCAGGAAATTTTAAAACATAAATATAATCTAAATAATTCAAGATGATGCTGTTTTAATTATTTTCACTGTTAGGCTACTCCTTTTAAGAACGATAGATGAAAAATTGCTATAGTTTAAAATAAAACAAAAACAAGATTAGATTAAAAATAAATAGCACATTATTAGCACGTATTTCACAGCTACCAGTAAGGTAAATGTTAGGAATTGTAGTGCTTATCTAAAATCGAGGCCTATAGGCTGTAAACACACAAATACAGTCCCATGAAGAAAAATATTTTATGCTGGATTTATTTCCTTAAATATTCAAGCGTCCCCATGTATTGCCGTTATCACACGTGATTGAAAATCATGAGTCTTACCTCCACCTCACTGGTCTTGCTGGACCTTCTGGGTGTGTTTGTGTGAATCTCAGGAGGAGACTCTCGCTCAAGATGGGCGCTTTCTTGGGTATTCTCAAGCAGTCAAGTTATACCTTAGCGTGGCAAGATGTCGCTATAAAAGGGATGATTTTTTATAGGGGATGAATTGAGCAGCCTTTCTGAAAGGGAATTTAAACTTCACTCACTCCCACCATCACGTGGTCTTGAAATTAGGAACAGGAGTAGGGTTAGCTTATGTAGGCTATTGAGAGCAGGGTGTTGCCGAATGGACATATGAGCGATGCGCTCAAAACTCACACATTACAGTTGATGCTTTTCCGTGAGACCTATCATTTTTCGTTTTCTTTGCCTCACATTATATATAGGCGTCTAGCAAACGTAGCAAAACCCCCAAAAAATCAGTGCTTCCATTAGTCTAATCATTGCAAAATACAATCACTTTATATTCACTTTATTGTTACATGATAATTGTTCATTTAAATTAAATATTTCCATGTCGTTCCTAATCGAATTAGTCGCCTGAGCAGAATATTCACACTCAAAACGTTCATCGTCCAAACTACATTTATCTGTTTAACCACATTTATTTACTACTATACTAGCACGTTAATTTAGCTTGAAACGGGCAAAATTATCTTGTCAATTTGCGTGGCTTTCAGTTCATACAAAAATGTATACAGAGAATAAAGTATTGTTTTAATGAGATTATTCGAAAAGATCATTTTAACTTTAATTTTCGACAATTTACAGTAACATGTGCTGTAAATTATTGTCATTACATTATCATTACTACTTCCATAAATTATTATGACTTATTTCCATGCAGTTGAACAAATGTTAAATGCCTCTAAATTATTAAGTGCATAATTCATATACATGTAGTTTAACAACATTTACAGTTTTGTTTTAGTTTTTGCACATTTAACTGTAAATTAAAAAAATGTAATTTGTCTGTTTATTATTATTATTATTATTATTATTTGACAAAATATTTAGGTAGGCTATTTTAAGAATATTGCTTGATTTCTGTCAGTAGTGTTGAGTGTCCTTGTGGAACCATTGGTGCGTGATTAATGTCTATGGGAGTGCAGGCTCTTTTTCCTTACAAAAACATTTGCCTGTATAATTGGTCATGGGCAAGAGGGGTCTCAGCTAATAAACAACAAAGAATGAGGCTGAATGAGCTAGAGAGACCCTCCTCTTCTCCATTTCTGCTCCACTCTTTCTCTCCCTCGCCACTGTTTACGCTTTTTTCATCTCATAGGGCTTTTTAAGGTTTTTAGCCAAACCTGTCATACTATACAATACATAATGGCCTCAGACTTCTCCAAAATCCTCCCGATATAGGCTTAGATCCAGTGTTTTCACACTAACCATACTGTGGTAAAGCAGCGGCCAGTCTTTGGTATGAAATTATTGAGTGAGGATCATTTCTTGCCATAATTCTCAGAAGGGCATTATGCACAGTTGGCTCTACACTAGCACATTGTCTGTACCCGGCGGCAGATAGTCAGTGTCGAGCAGTGACATCACAATGGCTTCATAGTGAAACCTCCGACCGACCCGCCACCCTGGAACCAGCATAACCCCATACTGCCACAGTCATTAGCTCAGATGTCTGTGTGCTGTCGGAGTGTTTAGCATGCATGCTGGCTCTTTTCTTCCACCATTAGCCCTCTTCCCATAAGCACCCTTCCTGTGTGTGCAGCATTGAAAGCTTGGGAAGATTTTCACAGTACACAGCAAACTGGCCTGGTTACAAAATTAGATCTGTTTTCTGTTCGTAAGTTTCAAAAACTTAAATAAAAATTCAATCTAATAAATGCTTTTAAAAGGTCATTGTTAACGCATATTGAGATTAAGTTGAACAATACAGTTTGGAATAAATCATCTTTTATATCTCAGATTGAGTCATTTTTGCAATTGGTGTGATGATATTCAAAAAGCTTTAATGCAAGATTTCATGTAGATTTAATGCAAGCTAATAGGTGTTGCCAGGTATTAGCAAATATTTATTAATAAAGTTGTACAAAGTTCCCAAAGACGTGACACAGAACACATCTGATCAGTCCTTTGTTTTTGCTGCTCATAAAGTTCCCTGCCCTTCTAGTGATATTATCTTAACACCGGTCTCATTTAATTTCAGGGATTTTCATTTTCTATTTTTTGTTTTAACATGATTAGACATAAAAATGAAGATTATACTTTAATAAAATTGTATGTATATCATTTGTGGAAAAAATATAATTTGGTTATTAATTTTATTTGTTATAGTTAATATTTTAATTGTCATTGCTGACCATATTGATTGTTATGTTATCTATTTTTGGCTCTGCTCCGTTTGTTCTGTTACAGAAGATTTCAGTTTTTGGACTGATCTGCTAATACAGCACTGGGCTGGGTTTCCTGAAACCTTCTTAACGCTAAATCGTTCGTAAGTTATACCTTAAGAGTGGTAGCAATATACTCTTAAGAACGACGTAGTGATAAGAAGGTTTCGGGAAACCCTGCCCTGATCAGTGAGTTTGTCCTGCTAACCACAGATGGTTTGGTTCTGTTTTTGACACTATAGATGTTTGGTATTTTCTTTAAACATATATTTATAAGGTTGTAAATATGTCTTCACAAAGTAGTAAGGAATGTCCAATTAAAGGAAAATAGATCCTGATTGGCCCAAAGAAAGTGCATCCAAAACTTGATGGCTCATTTTTGGTTGTGTGTGGTAGTTTTATATAATCAAAAACATTTGAAAGTGGTCAGGTCACATTTCAATTAAATCATATTATGATGTTTAGAGTTATGATGTAGGGTTTAACCTAAAAATATTTTAACCTAAATGACCTAAAATATTCCCCACAAATTATTTTTATATGGAATAATGCAAGGCAGCAACTAAATGTTTTGCAGTTTTATACAACTTCTGTCATTGTTTGCCTTTTAACCCCAGAGGTATAAGAAAACAGCCGAACCAACAGCACTTAGTGACATCAGACTCTGCTGGCAGAATATCTTCACAGAAAACATATACACAGAATTTGGTGTTGTTGAAATCTAACAAAACATTGGCTCAAGGCTGTCATTAAGCTAAGGTGTTGTATTTTTATTCTTTGTTGGCACATCGGCATAGTAAATTATTTTCAGTCTAGATTTAGAAAACTAAACTAGCTTTCTTCCCTTCTGCGCTCCACTTATGCTGTGCACAGGTGTTGTTCTCAAATGTTTCAGCACCTGTCAGCTACACACACCGTAATTTATCTTATGGCTCAATATTTGAATAGAGCCTTGAGGAAAACATATACCACGTGACCCATAGGCACCGTTGCTTTCAAACAACAAACATTTGTGTATTTCTGCAGTATTGATTTGCAAAGGTTGAAAGTGTCATTGTAAACACTTAATGTGCTGTGTCGTGTCGAATTTGCATACTGAATTTTTTTTTCAGAAAAATACAGATTTGAATAGTTTGTCAGTGTCACTATGTAACTAAAAGGGGTTTTGCAGCACACTCCAAAACAAATAAAGTTCTTTTTGTTAGTGGGAGACAAAAGGCTAAATAAGATATTTCACAAGTTCAGACTCCTTATTGTTATATCTTTCGTATAATTCAAAAATATTCATAGCATTATGTAAATGTATGTCAGATAAATAAGTAATAAAATTAACGTGTTAACTTTAAAGTGTCCTTTAGCTGTTTCTGTGAATTCGTTTGCTACAGCAGTCAAATCTAAATTCAGGTGTTTATTGTGGTTGTCATTATAAATTGATTGTTTAGTCATTAATTGTCTTTATCACTTAGGCTATTAGACATCACATGGCTGATGGGCAGCCATGCTTCATGCTAATCACCGCCATTACTACCCTCTGACCTCTGACCATGTGACATAAGGCACGGGACTAAGTTTAGCAATAACCTCTGCTGTAACTTGTTGTAAATGTGGTCATCGCATACTCGGTGCTCCCGAACACCAGAACATTTCTGAAATGGGCGTGTTTCACCTTTGGTGGTTTTAATTTTGAGGCAACAAGGTTGCAATACTTATCATTTTAGAGAAATTTAGGTTTTAAGGAGGGTTGCTAGTTTAAGGCTACAATTACCTATAGGTTTTAAGCTTGTGAACAACCAAATTTAACATGTAGTGTGATTATACCATTTCAAAGACATATAATTAGACAGCTTTCTGTTGAAAATGTCCTTATGTTTAACATATAAATCACTAAGTCCACGTCACTGCCTAATCTTTTACAACCTCTAATCCACATTTAAATGGTTAAAACGGTTTAAAATGGTATCATCTTAAACTTCACTATTTGAACGTTTTAACAGCAAGTCAACTTATTTTGTTAATAATGATTATTGACATCAAATAATTATTCGGCATAAGATATAAGTTGTTAAGTAATATACTTGCTGTTTGATTTGTGCTTTCTTTAAAAACATGGACCTATTTCTAATTGTTGATGGTTTAGTTTTTTATTGTTTTATGTTTTAGTGAAATGGTTCTGTAGGTGGCTATTGTAAGGGTTTGTGGGACGGGTACAAGAACTCTTTATCTTACCCCAAAAAATGTCATTATATCAGTTACAAAAAGACATAAAAGGACATAATCCTTCAATAACCAGAGATCCTTAAAATGACCCTTGACATTGAACTCCCAGCCTGTGCTAGTGTCTCTCTTTCTCATGTCTTATCTTTGCACAGAGGTCATGTGCATTATCTAACTGTATTTGTCTAATGCAAAAATTCAAGTCAACTTCCAAAAAGAGTTGAAATATTGGCGATGTAGCATTATTATTCAAATAAATATCCTATCATTTTGACCGAAACACATAGTGAAATATTAAAATAATTTTTCAAACCAGTGATGATCACAAACTTAGACAATTGACAGCATCGTTTTTTTCTTTAGAGTTATCATACTGTATGTGTAGCTCTTAAAATAATTTAGTTCTACTAGAAACCAAATGTACTGTTTTAATGTTTCTACCAGCCAACAACAGGCATTCACAAGATTAGTTATTTACACTAAACAACATGAAGTTGCCCATGGCAATATTGACTTAGAGCTGGTTTATGCATGCATTGTATCAAATGTGAGAGAATTATGTTTGAAGATGTGCTGGCTAGTTTATACTGATACCCTCACAACGCTTCCTCCATCATGATCAATTGTTGGTTTTCAGTGAACTGTGTTTTTCTCTGTGGCAGGACCTGAGCTGGAGAACAAAGAGCAAATGATTTCTGCAGGGTCAGACATGGAAATCTCTCTTTATCTGTCTGTTGTGGTAAATTCGGAAGATGCCTGTTGCCTGAGCCTGTCTCAGCTAGAATAACATGCTGATTCAAAGACCATATCTTTTTTACATAAATATATGTGTTGTCTATCAGCATCTATGTTTTTATGTTGCTAATAGTTAATGGTCATGGGTTTTTCTTTTGTACAAATAGTATATTATTTCCTTTTCTATTTGTGGTGGATAACTTAAACGGGCATCTACATTTTATGTTGTATTGCTTAAAAATAAATGTTATATTTTAAAATTGCTCAGCTGGGATTCACAACTGTGTTTCCTTTGAAAGCTTATGTTGTGATTAAAAATGGTTTGATTTAGGCTACATGAAACTTGAGAAAAACGTTAGTGGGTTATTGTGACATCTAGTGGTTATTTTCTATACTGCAGAAATACGACTTTCTTTTTCACGTTGACTGAGCAAGCCTCTGATTTGTGTTTATATAGTAGGACAGGTAACTTCAAATGTATATGCATCAGTTAAAAAACAAACAATAAAATATGACAATATATGAGATATAGATTTTTAGCACAATAATCAGCCTTTTTCACATTTCAAATTTTTTAAACGAAATTAATTTATTAATTTTTTTGAAACCCCCCAAAATTTGTTTTGAAACCCCCATGTTACATATAAAATCCGTAGAACTGCATTTAATGTCTTGCTATTAAATATTAGACAAGAACACTGTCTGGGGTCCATGTAGGCGTAGTCGTTTATGTTTTGTTTTCGATTGTTTTCTTGTAGTGGATCGTGTCATCGGCTACCTACATTTCCTGGTAATGGCGACTTACATTGCATCATTTGTGCTTTTGATTATACGTTGTTACTTTAAAAACACGCCATGTGAACATAAATATAAACATAAGCCTATTTCGTATTTAAATTCAAATGTCCAGGAGGTGGCGATGGATCACTTTCCGATTTTTACATAATGTGTTATTTTTTAATTGTGTTTTTAGCACTATAGTAGAATAAAAATGGTCTCAATTAAATGGTCTTTTGAGGTCTACTTGACTCATACAGCTACATAATATGCAACTTAAAACGATGCATATTAGACAGTCAACTCTCAACTGAGAAACTCTGAGAAACCAGACAATCATGTTTATGTGAGTTATGAAAATAACACGCTCAGAATTGAATAGAGAATGAAAAAAGTTCACAATTCAATTCCACGAGTCAAAAGTCCGAATACACAAATGTGTTGACTTTTCCCTAGCACTTTGGTTGGTCGATTTTCATTTTGGTTAGTTGAAATAATTCATAACCCTCCAAATTTAAATTAAAAATAAAATTTTGTTTGCAGGTTCTTTCATAATCGTCAGAACAAGTGTCACATTTTTATTGGGTCAAAAAAAAATTTTTGGCCAGCCGAAGGTTATATAATAATATTTAAATATGTTTATATAATTATTTAAATAGTATTAATATATTTGTTTAATAATTATTTTATTAAGCATTGCGTCACGACAAAGTGCCCCCAACTGCCCCAAAGAAATGTTCATTTAAAAATAGGATAAATGACAAAAAAGTCATTTTTTGTAAACCATATTGGAATCCTATACAATCATTTTAATGTTGTGTTTTCTCTTTAAACTAACATAACTCGAAAGAGTGTATTTAAAGTGTCCGTCTCTCTGCTCTCTGTTCTTTATACAGTAGGCTATTTCTGCGTTTCGAAGAACTGAATGATATCAGCAACAAGTCATCTCAACCCCTCAGTGCCTTCATAGATTTTCAAGCCTCTCGGTGTTCAGTTTCAGCTCCTGCAGATAAAGAACTTTACCGGGGTACTGTGAGAAACCACACGTTGTCAAAGGTCCTTTTGTGTATTTTTTTATTAATATAAAGAGACGATTGGTAATTGGCTTCTGCGTGACCTGAGGCCTGTGTGCTAGTTATTCTCACTTTCCGATTCTGTTAACTTAAGGATAAATAGCCTATATAAACATAATCACTTGTATTTCTGTTACACGGCAGCACCATAATCATTTCTCATCGCCTTCTATTGATTGATTGGTCGTTGACTGATTAGTTTGGACAAAGAGTTACGTCGCGTTTTTCGCTCTGTTAATTGAACATAACAGCGTTTAACAATGGCCCCTTAATGAAAACGAGGGCTTGTGGGTATTGCACGAGAAAGAGAAGAACAGAAACAAGGGGGTTCTCTAATTAGGAACTGTAACTCTCGGGATCTGCGCCTTTGTACGCGGGTGTGGGGAGGCTGCATGGCCGGCAGGCAGGCGACAGGCGCCGGTTGCTGGACAAAGGACTGTCTGCAGCCAAAGTGGCTGGGCGTCCAAACACTCATCCTCCCTAACCTCCCGAGCTGCAGCACTTAACCCTTTCACTATAACATGAAACTAGTTTGCCCCTAATTTTTACCTCTGCTGTGCAGCATATCAAATCTGATTCTGGTTGCCCGCAAATGGTTAATGGTCGTTGGTTGCCAAAGTGCGCACAGCATATTTCGGTCGTTCAAAGAGAATGAAGGAAAGGAGGTGGGGAGGGTCGAGGGTAGTGCTGTTCATGACTCCAGCATTGTCTATAAATAATCGTACATTACAGCTTCATGACTATAAATAGGTTAAAATAATAGCCTACAATAGGTGGCATTATACTCCACAGGAAAATAGAAACAATAAAGAATTCCAATTCAGACCTCTGGTTTTTGTTCCCTGTTTTTATCTGGTTAACTAAGTTTATACATTGTTTGTTATTATTATTAAGATTTTTATTAATTAATTATATAATATATATTATATATTAATAATCATCATCATCATCATCATCATAATCATCATAATAATGTTGTATTAGTAGTAATGATAGTAGTAGAAATATATTTGCCTTTTTGTGTTGCTGTTGTTTCAACTGTTTGTAAAATAACAATAAAAACGATAGCAATTGACATTTTTGCACATGCAATAAAATACAACTTTGTAGCTGCCAGTGTCTTAAAATCACGTTGATATTGGTGAGGGCTGCAAAGTGCATAGTGAACTACTACACTGTGGAGTGCACGACAGAGGGCGCAATAGCATTTGCCTTTGCTGGGCCAATACACAAAATTTTTCTTTGACCGTCCACAAAAATCATAAACGGAAATATCCAGATAGCCTATCCAAAAGCGTGATTGTGTGGACCAGCTTTCTGCTGTTTAAAACAAATTGTTTATGTATTGCATTTTACATTTTTATCATATGAACAGTGTTATGTTATGCAGATTTTTTAATCACTATTGTTTAAAACACCTTCTTGACACGTTAAAATGACATTCCTTAAAAATGTGTTAATGCATTAAGTGTCATACAGTTAAAATATTTAAACATTGATTTTTTTTATTGAAATTGTGAAAGAATCCTACAACAACAACAACAAAAATCCGGACAGCCAGCAAGACGGGACACGTTCATATATTTCTTTATATAAACAGCTCAAGAAGAGGAATGTCGGTCTCTTCTGTGTTGGAGTACATTAACCTGAGGCTTTCCAAACCTTGTGAGTCCCGCTGATAAGTTTCTCCGATGTAATAAGTGTCTTTACAGCGACTGCTACAATGCAATGATGGCGCACGCTTTCAATACGTGTCACAGGCAGATTAAACAGCAACGCATCACAGAGAACACCTTCTGTCTCCAAACAACAAACGCTATAACTTTCATTTACAATAACCATTGTGAGAAAAAAAAATGCAATGAGTTAAACTCTAAATATTATGTACACGCAAATGTACAGCTTTGAATAAATTAATACCAATTTGCATATTCTTAGGTCCTTGTAGCTTATTTACAGAATTAGGTTTTCTTTTATTAATAATTACATTAAATAGTTCAGGTATAACTGTCTGTCGGATCTAACGGTCCACTTATCATCCCTTTTGAAATATCCTTTTAATTTTTTCCTTGTTTTGTGTGTTTTGTTTAACTTTTTGGGTTGAAGCTTTGTTTTCAAGTCTACAGATCTTGTTTGAATCACCCTTCAGATATTGCGACTAGAAGTGATCCTATTGACAACACGTAAAACTTAATTTGATTTCTCAATTCCCCTCGTCCTCTCAAAAGATTGGTGTGGTCTTGTCAACAGGTTCTACACAGAGTCGATGAGGCTACACTGTAGATTGTCTTCGCAGCACTTTCTACGTAAATATCCACCGCAAGAGCACCAAGTCCAATATATGGTACTTTAAAAAAAATATTTTACTTCTTGACTTCTTTGCTTTTTTCCGCTCAGTCACCCATGCGTAAAACAGTACGTAATGAAATGCGTCGCAGAGAACCGCTTAATAAAATCCTCTGGCAATTCAAGTCATGCCCTGGATAGGTTTAGGGTAGCTTGATCACTTGGGAGAATCCCTAGGCGAGGAAGTGTCCCGCTGACTCTCTATGCCGCTTACTAGTCTCTGTATGTTCTGGAGTTCATTGATGGATTCCTTCATCGTTGTTTTAGTTGAACCGTTTCTCTGACTGACACCTGGTTTATGGTTATGCTGGTCGGGCACAGGACTCGTCTCCCTGCTACCGCACTTTGAGGATTCGGATGAGGGGTTTAGGCCGCTTGGCAATCCGGTGGTAAGCAGGTTTGTGCTTTTCGGGATAGACACGGGGAGCTGGTAAGGGTTGAATCGCAATCGCGGGTGAGCGGAGCCGCTCAGAAACGGGTTCCTGGAGAGCGAGGAGGCCGTGCTGCTCGCTGGAAGGGCGGAGGCCGCCGCAGCTGCCGCGGCCATGTAGGTGTACGGGTACGGGAAAAGTCCACCGAAGGTTGGCATCGGAATGCCCTGAAAGAAAAGACATTCGTTAGCTGCCTGAACATACAACAGCTTGAAGAGTTTCAGAGAAGAGCTTTTTTACTGTAACCTGTTCACAGAAGTTTTTGACCAAGGGGCACGTTGGGTTAGAGACAAATTTAAAATTATATTACTCACTGATACTTTAGGCATAGGCTAACAAAATCAATGGAAGTAAATATTTTTTACTATTACACGTTCACATATAAATATATAGTAAAATGTATTCATATTTATTTACAAATTATGTGTTCAATCATTTTGTGTAATTGTGTGTTTTATCACTTTATTTCATTATTTCAATTATTTAGCATCAGGCCTATTTTTTTTGTAACATAAGTTTTACAAAAATATTCAGTTATTCGTAACTAATTGTCATAAAGGTGAATATTTCTTGAAAGCCGTTGTTGAATAGGAAAATAATATGTAATCTGTGAAATTAAAACACATCCTACCAAATCTACCTCAAGCTGTATTTAGGCTATAGCTTGTTTTTATTCACGTGCTAACATAACCAGACACGGTATCATGGCAACGATTTAAATTTTAATGGAGAGAGTTGACTCACCTGAGAGGCAAGCATGTGTTGAGACAGATGAAATGGAAAAGAACTCGGGCTGCTCCCGGTGCCCTGGACCGACAGGCTTCCATTTTCAAGACCACCAGCTCCTGAAACGGAAGCTAATAGATGTCCCATACCCATGGCTGTAAACGCTCCAGGTGCCATGGCAAACTGTCCAGGGTGAAATAATAGAGGTTGTCCGGAGTTTAGTGGGTTAAAGAACTGTTGACTGTGTAGGCCGGAGAGCGCCAAACTCTGAAGGTGCCCTGCCCCAAAATGTGAAGGGCTCTCTGTCTGTACCATTAGAGGGGAGAAGCTGTCTTTACTGCTGCTGAGACCCCTGTTTTCCACGTCCTTCTTTGACAAGTCTGTGTCCTTCCTGGGCCTGCTCTCTATTTTGTCTTTTGACAGATTTCTGATGCTAAATATTGAATCGCTTGATTTTCTGGAGTCGATGTAATCGTCTTTCTTCTCTAAAACAGGTTTCTCGCGTCCACGCTCCTCACATCTCGACCTGAATGGAGATGGCGGTTCGGGCCCAGGACTGCTTGAGCCTCCACATCGCTCATCTTGGTTGTCCAGTTCGTGTTCACTGTCAGTGCATGTTTTGTCCTCTGCAAAAGTAAATATTTTATTAGCAATTACCCATGTATCCAGATGCCTAAATATACTTGTAGTAAGTTAACCTTCAGGAAGAGGGATAATTTAGCAAGGACAGACGCTTGACACCAGTTCTGTATCTGTATCTAATTTTCATTCATATCCCCTAAACACAATAATCATTCAAATAAAAAAGCGTAGCCAACTTGTCTAAAAGCGACAAAAAAACAGAATTAGCAGTCATTTACATTCATCACTATAGGAATATTTACAGTCACAAAAATTTGTGATGGCTGGAACAGGCCTGAGCGGATTGATGGGGGAACACCTAAGGAGAAACCGGGACTTCTAAAAATGTAATTAAACTTCTGCCAAATGCATAAATGTAAATGTAACCAAAAAATACATTTAGATTAAATACGAATGTTCAATTAGTTATGTTTTCTTCAAACTAAGCTAATGTGTTTCTACGAAACATAGCTCTGGCTTCAAACTTGTTGCTCTTTCATATCACTACCTTGTTGACGAATTATCTTGGGATATATGCTTTATTTAAATTACTTTGTCAATTAATGAAATACTTTTGAAAACCACTGAAAGCATAACCAAACGTTTTGTAAATTACACGATACGTAGGCCTGTTTTCTCTCACTGATCCTAAAGCCTAACAATATAATTGATCTATAGATTTAGACCTACCTCTGCTGCTCCGGTTAAATGTGAGTGGGCTTGAAACGGGTCCTGGTGAATGACCAGCATCTCTGCCGGCTGCAGGTTCGCTTGAGGAAGCATCAGACTCTCCGCCATCGCGGTCCACTTTGCATTGATCCTCATACATGCGTAATGATGGAAGGGTCAACTGTTTCCTGAAACACGAATAAAACAAAGTCCAAAAGTTACAAAAACAGAAAAGAGAGACAATTGATATGCTTGACAAAAAGCTAAGCCATGAAACAAAATAATAGCGCAAGGCTCGGAGTCTGTCATGGATCCTGTTTAAATACATTTCGCAATAGTGCACGCACACTATGAAAGTCTCAGACATACCTTTTTTCTCTCCTTCCATTCCCTGTGTCTCTGAAGCCCTTGGCAAACGGGTTATTATCAATCTTCAGTTGTGTTATCTGAATACAATGACAAGTACATATGCACATTATTTGTTTGCATATTGGTGTAATTTGTAGCAGTCTTTCTGATGCAACAGCAGTATAGTTGTATTGTTGTTGTATGCTGCAGTACCAGTTTAGAAACTACAAATTGCTCATTAATACCGAATTAAAATACACAAGCAAGTCATTTTATATGGTGTATCCCAACACCGTTAAACCGTTAAACACGCTACACGGACTATCTCAGAGTGATAATTTAATTATTAAAATGTTTAATGAAAAAGAGATCTCATCACGACCCCCCTGAGAAAATTCCAACAGTAAACATTTTCCATTTGGCGAATTGTTATTCTCTACAGCACAACAGAGAGAACAAGAGAGGCAGACTGGATGAGTGACGCCGGCCTACTATTAATAATTAATAGTGCGGTTTCAATCATTGCCAGTTTTTACAAGTTCCATGAAAATACAAAGCGATGTAACAGAAGCATTTTCGTTTTGTTCAAGTGATTTGGACGCGGTAGGCTATAAGTTCAGAAGAAACCAGGGCCTCAACGTCCATAGATCGCTACTGCTTTTACGTTTTGAAACTGACACGCTTTGATTGCTGCGCCTGAGAGTGTGTAGCTCCGAGACAAACCGGCGAGCTTAAGTGCCTGCTAATCGATTGTGACTCTATGTCATAAACTTTACGATACAGACAAGCTCACCAGGCCCCTCGGACACAGACGACAATTAACATCAGCAGTGGTTGAAAGTAGCACTATGAGCAATTTGAAATGTTATAATTCTGCATTTAAATAGAAACGATAAAATTGATAAAACACTTAACAAAACGTGCATTAAATAATGAATATGCAATATTGTAAAATAAAATAGGAGGATTACAATATGCACTACAGGTGCACATTTGTGAAACTTTCGTTCCAAGATTCAGGACACGGTTGCTCTAATTCGTAAAAAAATAATAAATGTACATACCTTGTCGTTTTGATAAGCTGTGACAGCGATAAAATCGGTCTCAGGAAAAACATATGTTCTGAAAGTACTGTACGGAAGCTTTAAAATGTCGTTGGCTCTCACAATGTGGAATCTGGGCTGGTATTTATGCATTGAATTCAGGATTGTCTAAAAAGAAGGGAAGAAATAGCAATGGAAATAATTAGTGAAATAATAGGCCAATTTTCACCAAGCTTAAAAATCTTTAAGATATTGGATCCTGCGTCAACATGTATAGGCTAGTACAAGTAGTGTAATAGTAAAAAAAGGTCTATAATATAATACTGTTTGGGTTGAATCACACAACAACAGGCCTTTAGATTTTAGCCATGCAAAATGATTGACAGTGGCGTCATTATTACAAAAAAAATTCAAAATAAATGAGTTCTTGATAAAACAATTTGTTAACAACAGCAAACATATATGAACATACCCTTGATAAAATATAGCTATGAAATACATCGTTTTTGTGTTTCACTGTACACGTATCAAATGGTTATGCCATTAATGTAAATATTTAATTTGTTTTCAGTGGATTTGTTTGCAAGTCGGAGTATGAGAGTAGGGCACACGCTATTTGTACAGATCGAGCATTGGTCAGCATCGTTGCATTCGCCTCAACGTTTTTCATGGAAACCAAACAACACCTCAGAGAATGGACAGGTCGCTCAGCATGTTGTTTGTTTCTGTGCTCCCCTCTACACAACAAGAAATCCTTGAATTTCTTTCAATGCTTATTTGTAAACTAGCCTGATTGATTTCCGTTCCTTTGACCTATTTTTTTGTCTTTCCACACCCTCATAAAAGTTATAGCGATCTTCGCCTCTATCATAAACAATAGAAGTAACAGCGGCCAAGAAAGACTCAGGATGAAGTATTTACATTGCATAACCGGACTGACAATGTCATCATTATTCATGAGGGATAAAGTTATGACTGAAACGCTCATATCCAGCGAAACAAAGGAGGAAAAGACTCGCGACATGTGCCAGTGTGGGTCTAAATTATATATTTACAAAGCCTTTAAATTCTCACGAACCAAGACAAAATATCAACATTTATTTCTGGCGAAATATGTTATCAAATATGTTGTGTGTAAAGCATTACAGCCCACCAAGAAATACAATTAATGCCATTTTAATAGGCCTGCATACAATGCAAATAAGAAGGTTATTAAATTGGTTACTTACAAATCCATGTTTGTCCGAAATGTTGTTGGTTAACTTGAGTTTATGAAAAGCAACAGGCTTAGCCATCCATTGTTCCCCAGTAGCTGGGCTATCCGGATGTATATACATTCGCTTTGGCATCTCCGGGTCGGCCTTCCCCGCTACCATCCAGCGAGAGTTGTGGAACTTGTAGCGGCAGTCGTCGGCAGCCA
This sequence comes from Triplophysa rosa, assembly GCF_024868665.1. Lineage (NCBI taxonomy): Eukaryota > Metazoa > Chordata > Actinopteri > Cypriniformes > Nemacheilidae > Triplophysa > Triplophysa rosa. The sequence goes on along the minus strand of NC_079903.1, from coordinate 15,421,252 downwards.
CAATATCCATTAACAGAATATACTTGGCTTTTTTATCGAGTCCATTAATGCGGACTTTAAAAGGTGGAAACATTCTCCTGTAGAAAGGGTGACAATTATGAGAATATGTACAGATTTTTTTGCATACAAGCAAATGGTAGGCAAATACAAGCTTAACGTTTTAACAACCCAACCAAATTACCCAAAGAAACCTACAAAAATTTAACGTTTTTTAATAATATATTTTAAACTGACTAAGTCTCTCGCTTAAAGCAGCCGCATCACAGACAAAATACTCAATTGAAATTCACAATTCACAGAAAATGTACTTCGCCGCAAGACTTAAATCTTCCATGAAAGTGACAGACATTTTACATAAAGTAGTTTGCTATCAACTCAGAACATGGGTAGAAGAAAGACGTTTTGCTTAACGAATTAACAGTGCCAATACAGTGTCTAAAGGAGGGTCAATATTTGTTCATATTGATATAAGCAACAAGAAGACGATTTGAAGCCTAAGCTCTCTTTTTGCTTGGAAAGAACACGAATCGATGGTAATTTTCCCATTTCGCTTTCATTAATCAAATGAGCAGATTAATCATTCAGGTGCATAGTTCTGACAGTAAGACATGAAAGCTCTGAAGTCTCCTTGACATAATAATTAGGTTAACCAATTCAGGCCATGCGACATTAATAGGGAAATAAAGGAGAAATGACTTACGACAGCGAGGTGCAAATGATATAAAATTAGTAATTATTTATTGGGCCTGCACAACCATCGATCAAACTGTTATCAAAATAGTATTTGTTCCATTTAAATAATACAGAAACAAAACTAAAACAGAGCAAATGCGAATTGTGAGCTCACCTGCCAGATTTCGTAATAACCATTTCTGTTCCAAATTTGTGGAACTGGTCCCATAGATCCTTCGCTTCCAGTGTGACTTTTGGATCATCTTCCACCTCTTCCTCTGGCTCTAAGCTCTTTAGAGTGCGCAGATGAGCCGCCTGATGATGATGACTCAGAGCCGAATGGAGCCCAACCTCCGCGGCTCCGGCCAGGGTATGGTCCGGGATCGGCTTTGTGAGAGCCCCGGGAGGCAAGGTCAGCGCCGGGAAGAATGAGGGTTGCGCGGCCGCGAGAAATGCTGACATGGGAAAGTCGGTCGGCCGGTGAGCGTGGAAAGGGTGGTAAGCCATGGCAGTCCCTGTAAAAACTGGATCTCTCATCGGTGCATCCAAAAAAATGATAGTGAAAAATATACTCAGTGGTGTTCTCTGGCAAAAAAGAGAAGCGCTTATCCAAAAGAATCTCACTAAGGGGAGAAGCACAGCGAAGCAGTTTTAAACGCCGTGTAAAATGTGAATCGGAAAAGGCGATAGTTGACGTTTTAAACGAGCAAACGCAGCGAAGAATGATCTTCCACTTTAACTCCCGTTGCTGCTAGTTTCCACCAGGTCCCCGTAATAATATCAGTCAAAGTGAGCGCAACGACGCTCTCAAGGCAGATCTGTGGATTCCTGCTCTCCAACAGTTGCTCTCATAAAAATAAGGTTACGCGTTGGATGCGGATGTCCATTCAAGCGGAGTCATTCTACACAGACGCGGAGTTGAAATGGTTAGATCTTTCCCTGACCACTGTACAACTGTAACTATCTCACATGTCCTTCCTGCTCTGATCCCAACACTAATGAACCAAGCCCCCTTGATTGCTGATTTTACGCTTTCTGGACCAATTGTGGGCCTCCATAGGCGTGGTTTTGACAGCTCCGGCCAGGCTCAAGGAGAGGGGGTGGACAAGAAGGTGTCGGAAGCATTAGCAGTAAGAAAACATGTCAACAGAATAAAATATTAACCAATGACAGAAAAGATCGGGAAATCCCACCCCCGTCTCCAAGCCAAGCACCGGGTCAGCCCTCAGTGCTTAGCCGGTGGAGACAGCACCTCGATCGGCTTGCGCTTTATAATTACGAATGAAACGATGCCTCCTTGTACGAGGAACCAAACTCACTATCCGAGACACGAAAACGACATTTAGATTATTGATTTATAAACGATTACGCAAAAGTGCAAATTATGATCAAAAATATGATGCGCAAGATATTACATGCTTTAAAAATTGTGAATTCAGCGAATTACTCGCAATAAGAACACATCAGATGGTGTATCTATTCGCTTTACGTGTGTGGAAAAATGACGCGTAGAGTATGTCGGTAATAGAATACAACACAGTACACTCACAGTTAAAGGACATTGCTGTGCGCATAAATTGAATTCATCATTACACTGTGTGAATAATTATTTCCGTACTCTGTGCGTGTGTCGCGACTGACTTCATGTGAGGAACAGCAGCCAATAACCGGCGGACATTGTGCTTTAAATTCTGCCCCCGGCCATTCAAAGTGCACAGCCCTGCGCTGTACCGAAGAAAAAGGAAAAGAGTTTATGGACTCTAAAGAAGGATATTTCTGGTGAGTGTTGCATTTCTTCTAACTGTAAATTTTTATAAGGTATTTGGGAAACCCGCCACATCGTTGTTACCTTTAATTTTACTTTACTGTATGTTTAAGTGTAACGTGTAGGGCATGCAACAGTGGATGTTTTAATCATAAGTGAAATATTTCAGGGCGAGCGGATAAAAGCACTTTCCTTAACTCTCGAGAGATTACACATCTCTACATCTCAGTTGCTTTAAGTTTCAAACGGACTCATTGCCAGCATGTGACATACCAACATGTTCGACCTGTAGTTTAGGAGCAGGTCGAGCCATAAGTGCAGTCTATACCTTTAAGAAGTCCACCAGTGGACTCTAGATTTACTTGGATTGGGTTTGTTAGATAGCCGCTTGGCGCCAGTCGGCTGACGCACCGCAGAAAGGACCGTCTCTTGTCAGTTCATATTTACTCCAAAATCCTCGAACGGTGCACTCCGATCCTTTAACCATTCACGGCAAAGTTTTGACTTGTGCTTGTTTTCTTTGTCTGAAAATTACTTTTGATCATATGATCATTATAAACTGGCATGTAAAACAACCCTTTTAGATGACGGGATGTCAGAAATAGCCAGCAATATTTTCAAAATGCATCAATTTCCAAACTATGTTTTTGTGCGGACGGATACAACCGGTTGCGGAATGTTGTCACTTTTACACTTCGATACGAATCAGCAGAACATGATGACAGACTGTATGTTTAACCCTCACCGCGCCGGACAAAATCTAATAGATACACCCACTAATGTTTTATTTCTCATAATAAAAGATGCGCTCTTGCATGCAAAATAAACGTTATTATGTATAAAATGTGAATGCAAACGTCGTCAGCACTTGATAAAAAACATATTTGTTTGCAGTTTCTGTTCAAAACAGAAAAGGTTTTTTTGCATTAAGTTTGGTTGCTTAAGATATCATGTTGAATAAAATGTTTTGGAGAGCATAAATTATAGAGCGTTAGAGGTTGCTGTATGTCAAAATAGATCTTTGTAAAAAAGTGTTGTAGTATGCTTTACGAATTGCAACCCAACACGGTAAATATTGTTCTTGTATAAAGAGTTAAAAGACCATTTATTAATTTCACAGTTAGCTATTAAAAATAAAAAAAACATACGAGTCGTTACACTTTCATCGAAAAGAGGAGGACAGGTAAACAATGAGGACAGACACTTGTTGCTGTAGCCATGAGAGAAACCAAAACAAAGACTTTATGGGATTTAACAATAATAGTAGGCTATACAATAATATGCACAACATACTTTTTTTTACCGTATAATGAAACTTATTTGGATTAAAATGAATAGGCCTACTTTTGCCATATCCTTATTTTTGAGTTGTAAAAATTAGGCCTATACCTAAAACAAATTAAACATGTCTCACATTAAACCATTGCAGACGGCAAAAGGGCGGAATTTATTTGCGTTTATATTGGTCTGATTTTAGAAATAAGCTAAAATAGACAAACGAACTGGTAAACATTAAAAATAAATAGTATGTCGTCTAAAATACAATATGCATTAAACAAAATGTTTAAAAGCAATGCAAAAATGAGTCCATTATAACAATTGTTGCATGTAAATGCATGGTTAGAATAAAATAAGTTTCATTTAGTAGTTTTTAATATTATGTTTAAACTCCATACAGATACTTGAATATGTCCATTCATTAATTTTATAGTTTACGTTTGTTGTAAATCGTTATACAGACCTCCACGGCGAGTTTAAAAGGTAAAGTTTGTACTTATGCGAAGGAAATTCGTGTGATTAAAGGTTCTTAAACTTATTTGTTCATTTGCACAAAAATGACAATTTCTGCTGTTTTTCAGCAGGCCTACCTGGTGCACTTGATGTAAATATTAAAGATTGCTCATAAGGAGACACATTTTAGCGTTTGTACTACCTGTACTGTACGTTTTTAAAATAAATCTAATCATAGTCTTTGTGTCATCTTTGGACTTAGAGTGATTTGGATTGGGAGGAGATTAACCACACGTGGGAATGGTAATGGTTTTCTATGTATATACTTAAGGAAGTAATCACATCAACAGAGTCTTTGCAATTACTCCAGATTTTCCTGCTGTACACATCTAAACCGACAAGAATGTAATCATGCGCTGAGCTCTTATCACACATGACTTAAAAAGCGTTCATGCTGGAAAACTTTTCACTGCCCTGCCACTGTTTACTGCCAAAACCAGGAGGCGTCGAAAAACGATGACCAATTTTATTCACAGCGATGCGAAAAGACTTCCTGTCGCGCTATCGGGAAACGCAGAGAGGCGTCTTTGTGTAAGGCTGTGACCAGAGGAAATTTTCATTAGTTTAAAATAGCCCAGCGTCAAAATTTTATGCATGATCTGCTTCTATCATTTTTGTGTGTCCTTGAGACGTTGTCCGCTGTAAGACAATGTGTCTAATTGTGTTTCCAGGGCTCTGAGGAAATTAATATGTTCCTGCAAAAAAGATAACGCAAACCTTTTCAATATCTTTCACATATATGAAACTAGAGGATCCTCTAGGGCTGATCATTAAATGACCGGTGCTCTTTTTTCTGCCTTTACATTGTTGCTCCTTCTTTTCATCTTTTCATCATCTCTTCCCATCTCTCTGCATCATCTCTCCTGCTATATTTAGCCAGTAGACTGAGGCCTTGGCGCCAGACCGTTTAAGACCTGTCAAAGTCCCTCATATTTCCCCTTGTCACATGTATACCCAGCGCCTCCACCAGCTAGCAGCCCCCTCTCCTCCTCCTTTCCTCCTCCTCCTCTCTCTCTCTCTCTCTCTCTCTCTCTCTCGCTCTCTCCTCCATTCTTACGAGCCATCTGCGCACACCCTGTTTAAATTTCCTCATATCTCTTCTTTTTCATTAGGACCGTGTATTTGATCTTCCCGTGCCAAATCAGGCAATTTGCTCATCGCACAGACAATTTTGTGTCACCGAACCGAGTCAGCAGAACTTTTCGTGCCATTTCCTCTGGACGTGGACTTTATCTGAATGATGCAAAACAATTTTATTGACCGCTCTGGTGTAACGTTACTGTCTACACTAACCCTTTACATAGCCACTCTTCCTCTGTTCAACCGTATATTAAGAATTATTAGGTCAAATAATGTAGCAGATTTGCAAAATACAGCGAAGTTACAGAATGTTTACTTATTTATTGTTTTTTCCCCACAAAACATATGATAAGTTTCTATAGGCTATAGTAATACGAGACCAATAAACAAACAAATCATAGCAAATCACAATATCTTTTGAAAATACTAACGTTAAATAATTTACAAATCAATTGTGTTTTATTAGGCCCTACTCACTTTTTTATACTATCAAGAAATCGTTATCATCACATAAGGCCGTCAGGTCATATCAATAATTCGGAACTATACCTCAAAAATACCAAAAACGAGAAAAATAGCTTTTAAAATAAGATTTTTTGAGCAAATCATTGTTACCAAGCTTCGGTGAAGGTACACCTTTGTCAGGTAACAGGTGGGGGCGCTGTAATGTCTGTAGGTCCCGCTGGGAATAGGTGCACCTGGTTCTGCGTACCGTTCTGTGCTTTGTATTGTCATCATCACGGACAATAGTAAACATCTTAAATCGAGGTCTACTGAAAAAAATAGTTTTACACTCATTTAGGAACATGTTTTGGGCATAGACGGGACTAATTGTTTGCTATGATATTATATACTAAATCATGTTTGGTATTACACTTTGTTTTGCAGCCTAAATTATCTTTTTTTTGTAAATGAGCAAGCCTAATTTTGTGATTTTTTATATTGTCAGATTCAATAAACAGCACAACACTGTCTTACAACCCATAAATTTAATACAATTAATTGATGTATTTGTTGCAGCCTATCTTTGGTCACACACACGCTTGGTCCCTTGAGCTTTTCTCGTGTGATACTGACCCCATAATTTGACGTCAGCGGTTATTTCTCATGCGCCATCTCATGCAACAAGTGATTAATATTTGAATTGATATTTTGTATATTGAATATATGATATTCGGACTTACTTTGTGGTTCAGAAAAAGATAATATTACACTTGTATTTGATGTAGAGATAAATCTCTAGACGCCAGTAATACAGTATCGGCTACCTATGCTCTAATAAATCCTCATAATGTTTTTACACAAATATTTTTAAACAAAAATGCTCGTTACCTAACTATTTGTTTTCTTTCGTTTTACATTTTCATTTCACATTCATATCCACAAAGAGCAACATGAAGGCAACCGTTTCGAATTTGCTTACTGATATTATTTTGGCTACGCACTTTTTTCTTGTTTACGTCTAATTAGAAATGTCCAACTTGAAGCAAAAACCGTCTGTTTTCACTGTTTAATAACTTACGTGTTGTTGTCACTTTTTCACATTTATTTAATGATATTTGCACTACACAATAAATTGCAACTGTACAATAAAATGTTTCGTTTTTCTCCCGGATATAATAGCCAGTTTAAATTATTGTAAAGCAACGAATAGTGAAAGAAACCTCACAACACTATCAATTAACAATACTAGAACAGGCGTCCTCTCAAAAAAGTGAGAATGACACAGATAAAGAAAAGATAGCTGTACTTTGTCTTTCGGCGTTTGTTTGAGATGTGTCTGTAAGCAGCACAGACGTCTGATGAGACGCGCGAGGTGTTGGGATTCTGAAGATAAATTGATGTAATCGAGACTGTTCAGCAGCTCATTGAAAAATAGTGTCAACGTCGACCTTTTTAATCCCTCCGGAGCTGTTAGATATGTAGTTCGTTGTCTTTATCGAAGAGAGTGCCTTACACATGTCGTCTGATAACAATATTACAACACAAAGCTTATGAGTTGTGCTATCTAGGTATTGATGCGAGATAACGGTCTTTCAGTTTACAATCAATCCCCAGACGCCCGAAAAACAATAACAATTTATTGTAAAATAGCCTATACTGTAAAATACATTAGGTGCTCAACATCATGGCACGTTCTGTCGTATATTGAGGTGTGTATTATGAATGTGTTTACAATTATCCTATACATCTGATATTTAGGCCAAGTGTTACGATAAGCACTTAGATGTATTTTCTAATAACTGTATGTGTGGCCTATTTATCAATGCTTGTTTTCACCTAAAGCCTTACTGTCAGTTATTTCTGAATTTCGTCCCACGTTTACGAAAAGTTAATTAATATCAAATTGATACGATGATCCCAACTTCTGTATTAATTCTTCCTGGGAGTGATTGTAATCGAAAAACAACAATAATCACTTTTTATATTGTTGGTTCAAGAGAAGCAGTGCAAGTCCAAAACGTGATGTTTTAGTTAGTAGTTAAGAGATGCATGACATCCGAATTGGGGAGACCAGCAGGCGTGCCAGAAAATAGATGTTTATTAAAGACTTTGGGATGCACAATGTGTGGATGATTTAATGAGTGTTTTGTAACAAACAGCCACAAAATCCTAAATGGATTTCTAACAACCCTTGACAGATTGACTCATTGTAGATTGTGTATCAGTGCCACTGCGAGACTAAACGGCAGACGGTTTATAGATCGTTTTTTCGAAAGTAAATGTACAAATTTGCACAGCAGCCTTCTTGACCAAAAGACACGAAGAAACATCTGACACCTCTCACTGAAATGTCTCTATCTTCTGTTGGTATTTATAGGCTGACGCTTCAGTGATAAGGTGGCACTGGCGGTCTGGAGAGAGAGAAAGGAGGGCCGACCTACTAGACTGAAGGTGGAAGGCCTGACACTGCCCTCAACATAGTCCACATCACATCGCCTTGGTGACATTGGAGACAAGAACCCAGAAAAAAAACCTCTGTTTATTGTGTCTATGGTGTCCATGGCACATTTAACATTTGTGTGCGAGGGCAGAGAAAACAGCAAAATACTGAAAATTTAATGGTATTTGTTGAAAAAATATTTCCTGCTCTTTGCAAGAATCGGATATCTCTGCTTGTGTGACTGCACATAATAAAGGTCACTGTGATGAAACAACAGCAGCTTTGTCAGTGGTTTTGTCTGCCCTGTGGACAGCGGGTCAAGTTGCCCACAACGGTGTAAGATTTTATTTAACAATAGCACTTCAATACATTTTCTACATTAATCTGATAGCAATATCTGTGTACAATTCCTGCTGAGAAATACCTGCTTACATTTATGAATTTATGATATAATAATGAAATCAAGTTAAAACGGAATCAATTAAAGCATCAGAAATCTGTCCTTAAGTCTGTGGACTTCACTGTACGCTAACAGTATGCTAAACGAAGGTAGGGATTGTATTTTACAATTTAAATGCATTTATTTTCCTTACAAATATATTCTGGAAAGAAGATGAAAAGCAAGGTACATTAATAAGGGAATTACTGAACAGAGAGTCAAAATGCATATACTGTATTAAGCAAACACACACAAATGTAAAGAGTCAATTTCACTTGCATGAATTCCTGTTTCATGAGATTAGGTATCATTACAAAAAAATAGTCCATACAAAGCATGTGCACTGCATTCTGACATGACGTCATGCCAACTGTAATTCTGCCTATAAATTATGGTAAACAACCTGCCACGTTTTCTCTTCAGATTTCCAGGTTCTCAAGCTTTCAACATGCAATGAGCTGTCAGCCAACAGCATCTCTTTGAATCTTTTGACAAGTTGATAATTACATCTGCAATTCTTCTGACAATTTCATAGCTCTGTATTGGTTTAGAGAAATATATAAACAGTAATTAAGTGAAAAATGTAGCTAAATTTAAGGACATTCTTCTTATTCAATATAAATCTGTTAAGCTTATGCATACTGATATATGGATGATGATGATTTTGTGTGCTGGGTAGCCATCTGAACTGAATGAAATGTGTTGTGGATCCTGGAGGCCCGCAAACAATCTGTAAACAAGCATCCCTTTAAAAAAAAAAAATCTTTGCAAATCCAAAAGAAGTCCAAGAAGTTTCATTAAAACCGTCAAATATACAGAACAACACTATAATGTAACACAACATTTAAATCGTAAACATAACCAAATGTATCAAATAAAAGAAAATGTCCAATACATTTCAACTATTAACTACAGTACACTAAAACAGATCAAAACACTATGGCAGTTATGAATATGAAAGAAAACCACAGTGCAGCTCAATTGCCAATTTGATCAGTAAGTCACTCAATGTAATGCTTCATAAACTCATCTAATCAAGATAGAATTGATGGACACACCCACTCAAACACGCACGCACACGCACACCCGCACCCGCACCCGCACACGCACACGCACACGCACACGCACACGCACACGCACACGCACACACACACACACACACACACACACGCTCGAAGAGTAATCAATAAAGATACACGCACACTGGAAGTTCAATTGATAATGATATTGGTAATATGACACATCTTTGAGAAAAGTGCCAACTCTTCAACAGTACATCAGACCGGTCAAGGTTAATATATAGAGCTCTCTTCTCTCTAAAACAGAGGCTACATCACTTCAACATTCATCTGAGGAAAGTGAAATTACATTAGGGTGCATTGTCAGAGAAGCACTACATGTAAGACACTTAATTCCTGATCGAGCAGGGGGTTTTCTGCATGCCTAGCTTGATTTAAGGACAATCCACATTTGAAATAACAGGCATTAGGGTAAAGACACGCAGGAGAAAGCTGGTGGGGGCTCTTCGATAGGGTATTGTGGTGCGGTCAAGATTGTTCCAAGGTGACAGAGGGCTTCCGTGGGTCAGAACTGGTTTTAGGGGAATGGGGTGGGGTAGAGGCTGAGGGGCTGGCTCTCATTGGTGGGGAGGGGGGACCGGTAACCCTCGAAGTTCCGGGGAATGCTTCCACTGGTGGAGCCGGAGCTGTTGCTGAGCGTCTCAATGCTTCCTTCCCTCTGCAGCTCTGATGTGTTGGAAAGAAAATAAAAATACAACATGACATGAGCATGCATTCAATAAATTGTTTTCTTAAAGGTTTGCTGCAGTGATTTCGGTTTCATTTCTATTCTATAATGATTCAGTTGTTTTCCTTACATTAAGGAGGAATGAGACAAAAGTATGTACTTCAGGTCCTCAAAATGACTTATTGCTAACTAAGAACACATTAACTAGACGGAGTTGCTACCATTCTTGTACACTGCTTACAGACATTTATTACCTCATGATGACAAAAAAATAATAATAAAACTGGACTTTTGAAAAACACATTTTCACAGAAAATTCATGCACTTCATTAACCCTTCAACAAAGTCGGACTGGACATTGTGTCTAATCATAAGTGGAGAAAATGACCTTTTCACTAAATCAACACATGGAGAAGTTCTTGCAATACTGGGAAATGGATTGTGTTTATGAAATCAGGAAAAACTCTCCGGCCTCTAAGATCTGACAAAAATGTGTAAATATAAAAAATTCTAAGTGAAGTGAAAATAAAAATATAGACTGTTTCACTGCACGCACACGCCTGGCCTGAAGTTAACTTCCGGTCTGTGTTTGGTTATAAAATGTATTAATATGAATATTTGATTGCATATTAACTGTTTTAAATGTTTATTAAAACTTTATGTTTGGGCCTCATTACATTAGTTTATGTTGTTGCTGCTGAAACCGTCTATATATTTATAAATGCAAATTTTGGGATAAAATATAATAGATGATCAAATATAAATAAACAAACAAATAAACAAATGTTTTCTCTGTATGGGTTATAGAAAAAAAATCTCATGTCAAGGACCATGCTGTTATATATATATTGATATATTGGGAAAACATTCTGTTTTTGGCACATTTAATAGCATGTTATTTTTCGGCATGATTTGTTTTGTATATGTTGTGAATGTTGTTAACACATTCTCAGCGTACACACCATCACCTCACACCGGCACAGACTCATAACAGCTGTGATGTACGCAGTGTTTTGAACATACATCACGTGCAGTCCGGTCATGTCCATAATTTTTCAGATATTATCTGGTGTGTATACAAAATGTCTGGCATACAAACACACACAGAGTACGGTGCTAAAATGATAGTAGGGACTGGGTGGTCACATTCTCTCTGATGATTTGCGCCCATGGGGGAGGAAAAGAGCTGTTTGTTTGCTTTGGGAAGTGTGCACCCTGCACATACCCCTGTGACAGGTGCTCGTAAATCCTGTTCTGCAGGCTCAAAGTAAAAGAAGCGTGCCAGAGATGAGACGCCGGCTGCGCTTTTTCTCGTGTGCCCGGCAGATAGCACAGGGACACAGCGCGAATAAAACAGCGGTTGGATGATGCTATAGAGTCTTGTAGCAATTAAAGGCAGAGCTCAGACGGTCAGAGCCCACACCTGGACCGGACACTGTTCTGTTGAGGACCGCAGGCAGTGCATGTTTGTTTGTGAATCTGCGTGGAAGGGAGAGCACCAGCAGCGATGCGTTTCCGCTGCAACTGTGCTTTTGGCCTTAGTGCAGACAAATGATGTCACACACATACAGTATGAGGGGGTGAGCTTTGGTTTCTTTCACATAAAATACAATTTAATTCATATCACTAAGTTAAGCAGTAAGCCATGAGAAGACTAGAATATATTTTTTGGGGCGAACTATTCATTTAAATCACAATGCAGTGATTATATTCATAATATGAACAATATCAAATGCCTTACTGCATTTATAAGTGAGAACTGCAATATTAAAACATTTTTATTAACAGAACGTTTTGTAATTAAATTTCATGATCGCTGCATTTACAGTATTTATATTTGAATATTAACAGTATCTCAGTGAATAGGTCATAGCTGCACTTTATTGTCAATAAACCACATCTATTGACCAATCAACATCCAGGACCAGACCTGGGCAATTCCGTGAAAATGCCAACCTTACCAAGTTTTTACCAACGGTTTTTACTTTGCTAACAGCACAGATATCAACATTTGGTGGTTCAAATAGGCTTCCCATGTGAGGTCTCTCTTCAAGTTTTTAAAGCATTTGTTTTATTTTTAGTGCATGATTTTTCATAGACAGTTAAGTGCCATAACGGGACATATTCCTCATAAATGGACACATCAAAATTTAATTAAAGTAACTATTTTATGTTCTATAAAGAGGCATCCCTCTCCATTCACTGGGTATTATTGCTTCAGGTTTGTGCATTTTAATTCACAGAAATCCTGCAAAGCTTGTAGTCTCCCAAAAACCATGTCCTTTTTTGTCACATCCATAACGCATGTTTATTTCCCTTTTTTAAAATAGAACATTTCACATTTTTACATTTTTCTGATGTTTAGACTCCATCAACAAGGGTTTAGTAAAATACAAACAAATGGTTCAATATATTCGTAACAAATACATTCTCTGAGCATTTTTATGTCACGCCCATAACGCAAAATGTCATGTCCATAATGCTGGAATTGCCCACCTCTCAATTTTATAATATACATCATTTGTACCAGCAGCAATCTTCTACATTCCACATTAAACACACACTACATACAATCTCCCAGCACAACTCTATAACCATACACACATTACACACGCTAACAGATTCTTTCTGTTCCTATTCCCTCTCCCTGGATCAGCACAGTCATGTTTGATTGTTTTGTGGCTCCTGTGGCTGGTCCCCAGCAACAAGACTCCAGTGAAACTATCAAACAGGCTGGTTTCAGGCCATAAACACAAGTCCACCATAACACAGACATTTGAAGATCCTGCAGCGCTGTTTGCTGTGGGTAACCAGCACATGCTTGCACATTAGACTCAGTAAAGAACATGAATGTGTGACAGAGAACACGCGGGCATGCATGTAGCTCAAGTCCCCTGCACAGTACACTGGGAGGGGTTTGGTGGATAAGAGTTAACTGATCATTAAAGGGGGGGGGGGGGGGGTGGGTACCGCAGCGTGTCATGCATTCTGACTTCTTTACAATATTAAACGTGCTGGCTTCTCATGCTTGACATGGTCAACTTGTCAAAAAACGAGTTGGATGTATGACGTAGTATTTCTGTGCTCGATACACTCCCCCAGCGTTCGTACAGGTTTCTGAAAGTTTTTTTCGAACACGAAATTCCCTTACGTGACAACTTTTCTTGGTCCCTTATTGGACAGTTCTTCCGGAAAAGCACGCCCACGCGTCAACCCGCAAGAGCGAAATGAAAGAGCATGCCCACGCGTCAACCAGGGAGAGCAGGAGAAGGAGCATGCGCTGCATGTAAGTGCATAAGTTACACAACACGAACTTATAGTGAATCAACTGTTATGCAGGGATAATGCGATGATGTATTGTGTGCTCGTGCTTTAGTTCCGCCCCCTTCGCGCGCGTTCAGGAGGTCGCCTGTTTTCAGAAATAATCGTGCAGTCTTTTTTAAATGTGATGAAATTAAAGACTCTTCAAAGATACAAAGTATGCAATGCTACTCTATAGGTAATATGAGATTGGCAGAAACTGCGTGTGTTAAGTCCACTTTTAAAAGAAAACGAAACCGGATGAAAGCATATAAAGAGCCCTTAATCAGGCTGGTGTGCCAGGGTAAATGCCAATGAGAGAGTGGACCTGATTTGTGGCCCTATTATGAGAAGGAGAGGTGGGCAACAGGACACAGGGTATGACTTTACTGTGATATATAACCGGGCGGTTTCCTGGACAGGGCTTAAGACTAGTCCCAGACTAACTTAAATGTTAGAGGTGTCTAAATAGAAAACAACTTACACTGACATATCTTAAAATATATCAGTGCGATTGTTTTGTCTCAAGATGCCCACAAATGTTTTTTTTGTAAAGTATGTTTTTAAAAACGACTTAAATATCATAATATAACTAAGGCCGAGTCCTGGTTAAAGCTAATCCCTGTCCGGGAAACCGCCCTTTAGAGTTCAATGTTTTGTTTGGAGTCCTAGACATATGCCCGGTTAACCGAAAATATATATCACGTGATTTATGCACAACTTGTGAGTGAAGTACGGTAAAATGCTGCTGCATCCGAAAGCCAGAGGGCGCTCTCGTGCAGAAACTCCAAATACGCTCTGCAGAAGAAGACCATAACGCAAGTAGTTCTAGGAAATGCCTAAGGACATGTTTTCATCACTGATCCTCAAGTCTCCTCAGGTATTTTCGTGATAATAACGTATATTTATAATGATCATGTTTGACGGGTGTTGCTTTTTTAAATGCACGTTATAAGCGACTTAAACTCGCACTGCTTTTAGATCGAGCAGCATTTCCTACTGATCCCAGAGCCGTGCTTCACGGACAAGCGACGCATCATAAAATAATCAATATTTTGCATTATCGCAGCCAACTCGGTTTCAGCAGGATTTAGTGGTAACCGCGGTTAACCGGGCACATGTCTAATCTGATTCGCCATGTTGTTCCTACGGTAGCCCTAAATGGACAAACTGCTCTACAGAACGTGTTTCGTAAATGTTATCTCCTTCTGCAAAGAAGCGAAAATGACGACATCTTAGTCCTGTGTCAGCCACCGTAGTGCTTCAAAAGACAGGGGCGAGTGGTGGAGTGAGCCGAAGGTTGCAATTCGCAACCTCACCTCTAGATGCTGCTAAATTTCAAACACTTTTAAAATAATACAAATAAAGACTTTCCCTCAGAACTTACATAAAACTACAGAGTAAATGCTGCCACCATTACAGTTTTTAATTTTTTTAAATCTATTTGTACTAGTAAATTTCCCTAACATACAAACGCTCTGCTCTCCAGTCAGATTTTACATATGCCTGCACGTCATTCCTTTGATTCATCACTGACCGCAAGGAGAGACACGTAAACCCTCAACTAAAATAATATACACACCCAGACACATCCGCACTGTTGATAGTTATTTCACAGCCCCTCTGAGATTATCCCTCAAATGAAAAGCTGGCATTAAGGAAGTCATCCTCTTAAAAGATGGGCATTAGCGACACCCCAGCTGAGGGGCTTTAGAGGCATTGTGGGACACTATCGCTGTGACAGGGCCTCATCATGTATCCACTTTACTTATTTTGTCTGGGATATTAATAGCGTGCGAGTTTGACCCCCTTTCAGACTGGAAGCAACAGAGGTGTTTAGACTGCGGACCACAGCCCACGCCAAACAAACAAGACCCAATCAGACACACACACAGCAAGCCACGCCCACATGTGAAAGTCTTGTGATGAGTAAGCAAACACAAGGGGTTTATAAAGTGTACCTATCGAGTGTTTTGCAGAGGAAAGCGTCACTTTCTTCCGCAAATTGAGTTCCGAAGTTTCAACACTATTCATGAATCCTGCAGAGCATGTCTCCAGTAAGTGCTAGAAAGTAGGACTGAGCGATGCTCTCTCTTTAAACTGTCACATAGTAATGCAAGTAATGAATGATAAAACTCACAGTCGTGAAAAATGAATCAGACTCGCGACCACGATCATGACCGGTCTCGCTTTGCCGCCGTGTTTCTAACTAGAACACGATGAGATGAGTGCTGGTCCTCATACCTCAGAAATGAAAGCTTATTCATGTTCGTCCATGTAATGTCCAAACTCAACACGGCTCTACTGCAGCTTTAACACAAAAGTGTGAATGACCCTCCACACGTTTACTTATGGGCTTACTTTTCATTCCCTTTCTTTGAAATAGCGTTAGGTTGCGCTATGCCATTGAGATAACATGACTGTGACAAAGATTTTCTTGAGTTTGCTAATGCAAACCCCAACAACGCGAAGCAGGTGGGTTGCTATGCGTTGCCAGGGTGTTCCTGTGGTTTTTAGTTTGTTCAATTAGCTCTCATTAAGTATGAGAAACAATAACTGTGATGTTTATCCTCAGCAAGCGCCAATAATGACTCTCTGGCGGTCGTAACACAATAGGTTTATTTATGTTTCTGAATAGTATATAGTGTTAGCAAACTTTCAAACGAGCTAAATGCGACCCAAAGCCATTAACATAACAAACATGACTGATTCTTTATTTATCAGACGGGCTACAAGTCAACCACAGACCCTCAATAAAAAGCCCAGTCAAACAAAATCACTCTGATTCAGCGAGCATTAAGAAGGTCTATTACTGCTACCGGAGTAATTGGTTAAATAGTTGCTCAAGGCGCAGGTCTCAAATTTAAGCCGGTGGGATGGAAGGCTCCTGCCATTTACAATTACAAACCACTCAGGCTGGTGGCTTAATTTGAGTTTTGATTCAATTACTTGATTTAATTGCTGTCCATATTACTTTATGTCTCTTGGATTGATGGGCTCGGTCAATGTGACGGCCGCCGAGCTCAACGTCATGCCGTGCATCTGAAGGACTGAAACCCTGAGATGTGGGGGCGGTACACATCGAACACACACGCATACTGATGGAGTGGGGTTCATTAAAGCTCTGCAGCCTGAATCACATACATAAAACTGTGTATATACAGTATATATATATATATATATACATATAGGTCATGTATGAATTATGTCACATATATAAAACATTCGCACGCTCTCTCTCTTACACACAATAATCATTTATTCACCCTCATGTCGTTCTAAACCTGTATGTGACTCTTTCTTCTGTGAAACACAAAAAAAGAGATTTTGAGAAATGTCTCTGTGGTTTTGTCTATACAATCGAACTCAGTGCGGGTCAGTGTTGTTCGGTTACCAGTATTCTTCGAAATATCTTCTTTTGTGTTCTGCAGAAGAAAGAAAGAAGGATGAGTAAATGATGAAAGATTTTTCATCTTTGGGTAAACTATCCCTTCAGCTTTCATCTACCAGCCACGGACACATTAGCAGCACACACATGAAATCCACTTATCCGCTTTGCATAATTGCCATTTTGCTTTGCATTCAGATCATCACTAAGCAATTAAACAATAGCGGTAAAAGATGTTGTTCTCTTGAAGCACACAATGCGGGCGATCACCTGCAGGAGGCGGAACACCTTGAGAAGAGAGAAAATGTTTATTCACAGAGCAGAGGGCCGTGTGCACGAGTGCTTTTTAAAGTGTGAGGCCATTAGAGGCGACGGCGCCGCGAGTGTGCGTGTGAGGAACAGACGCAGCGACAGTCACACGCTCTCTAGCATGCTTCGCTTGCGCTCTTCTCTTTTCACTTTCCTGGAAAGTGCTGCAGTCAGGTCAGTGATCTCATATCGGCACGGCAACGCCTGGACCGTTAGCGCAGTCACGCCTATCAGCTGCGCCTCCAAGAAACTCCTCCATTATGTCCTCTATTACTAATGCATGCTTTTACAGATATATGTACAGAGCACACGGGCAAGATGCGAAGTGAGAAGAGATGCGTTTGAATACGTGCACTTTAAAAGCAGATCCTGAATTTAATGAAGAAGTTGCAGAAGTTTGTTCTGTAGGTATGAAGATGGGTAGTATAAATACACAATTCTTTAATATATGCATATTCAGATCCTTAAAGACAGTCTGAGAGGTGAAAAAAGGTGAAGTTAGAGATCAAATGTGCACTAGATTTGGGTTTCAGACTGAGGTGTTAATATTGCACTTTTATTCATTCTCCTGAGAATCTAAACGCAGTCAATGACCTAGAAGTCATTTGTGGAATCACAACTCCGAGGCACGTAGCATGTCTCACTGACACCTACCTCCAGCCTCTCAAATGCCTGACGCTTTCGTCATGTTTCACCAACACCATGTCTAGACATCCTGGAACATCTTTTAAAAGTGCCTCGCACCCTGTCAGCTGTATTGCTTTCTTTCTCAGTCTTAGCCTCTTCTCTTTCTTTCAGGGATGCTATTTACTGACTGTCGCTCCCTGGAGCAAGCTGTTAAGTGCAGTGTCGAAAAATCCCACAAAAAGCCCATTTGCTGAGAGCCGGGATCCAGTGGTTCTCACAGAGCGCTGCTGCTGAACTGGCAAACACACAAGTGTAATTATTTTAGCAGAGTTGTGTTGCTGTGCTCCTGTTCTCACTGTGCTGTTAAACAACATGCACTTAAAATATACAACAGATTTTCCAAAAAACTAAAAAAGAACATTCCAAAAACGAATTGTTTAGCAAATAGACTTCATAGACTAGAAGACCAGCAAGAGAAATAAAGCAACGTGTTAAATCTGCAATGATATCCAGACCCAAAGTGTGAGAAAGAGAGACTGTTACAGGGGCTGTGAATGCAGGAATTATTCTTCAACGTCTCACCCTGTCGCTGCACATTACTCTCAAACCCTCTGCTGGACTGAAGAGAGTGAACGTGGAATGAATTGGTTACCGCTGAGGGCAGGAAATAATGATTGTGTTCCTATTTTCACACTTCACTCCCCTGCTGGTCGTTGCCCTATGCAGCCATGCTCTAATGCCACCTTGCTTTCTGAAGTATTTTCTAGTCTCTTTAACGCAAACCTGCATTTTTAATCACAACAGGATATGAACCAGGCATGTGACAAAGTGATCAGCTTGTATAGTTTGTTACAAATAGTGTGGATGATTGGAAAATATTTTGTGTAGTGCCAGTGCCAAATAAAGGCCGTCCCAATTTATAAGCCAGTTGAAATTTTTTTTGTTTCTTAAAAATATATTATTTCTAATGTTATGTAATATAATGTAATATAATATAATAAATACTTTTTATTGGTTAGAGATGAGCAAAACCCAGTGACAAAGGTTGACTAATAATAATGATGATTTATGCCAAAAAATAAAAAAACATGAAATATGGAAATACAAGGTTTAAGAAGGAGAGCAGTGATAACCTAACATCCATATATCGATCACTATTTTAGACAGAGCCAACCACATTCTTAAAGAGCCCATTGCATGAAAGTCATTTTCTGTGTTTAAGTGCTATAATCGGGTCACCGGTGCATCTAGCAACCCAGAAAACGTGAAAAACAAGATCCCAGTAACTTTGTTTTGGTGTGCCTTTCTCTGCAAGCATGTGAGAAATCGAGCCATTCCGATTTCGCTCCTGTTGTGACGTAAAAGCAGGATCTTATTATAATATTACCGCCCCTTAATCTACACAATTCCACCCCCGGCGCTGCCGCCATTGTTGTTTTCACAAGCGACAGCGGTGTACGTGACGCCATGGCTAAAGTTCGTGGACAACATGCAATGTAGTCGCTGCACAGAGTCCTAACCTCGGAAGAGACAGGAGTGGATTTATTTTATTTTTTGTGGAAATTTCTCAGAAACCATAAGTAAAAACCTGCTTGTTTGCGCGAATCACTTCAAACTGGAGTTCTTTATCAACCTGGGACAGTACAAGCAGGATTAGCTTCAAAGTTGTTCCTCAAGCGGGATCGAGAACAACTGAACGAGACGAAGCTGCCGATGTAAGTAATATTTATCAAAATTCTGAATTGACGTACATGTACCGTATATATATATGAGGGTAACGTTAGCGTATGATAGCGAAGGGACCTAAGTCAGTCACGGGCTAAATAGAACATTCAAAGCCAGTCTTAAACTTATTCTATATTTATATGTTATTTGGCAAATGGGCACTTGGAGTTTAGCTGTATGTACAGTATTTTAATACATTCTGTGGATTTTAGGTAAGCATACACGCACAACGTGAGCGCATTAGGATGCGCTGTTTGCTGTGATGGATTTTTTAGTCTCCGGACGAATTATTTGAGATGTTTAAAACGAAACTAACCGCATAGGAGTTCAGGAAACATAATTTAGCTAAACCATTGCCATGGCAGTACTACACGTGTGTTGTGTTGACACGCCGGACGGAAGGGGGGTGGGGTGCGCTGTAACTCATTATCAGTTAAAGAGACATGCACCAAAACGGGTTGCTGTGAGCATAGCTGTTTTTGACGAGGCAAGAAGGGTTTTGTTTACACAGCCATTGAGTGTTTTTAAGCAAAATATGCTCCAGACATTTCATGAAGACCCTAATAAAGCATACCAACTTGTTGAAAGTGATCATTTAATGAGTCTGGAATGAGTCCTTTAAGGCCTTGCATAAATACAACCATTGAGGTCAGAAATAGGAACGATATGCCAGTGTGAGCTCACAGGAATTTGCACTAATTTACAAAGTGGCAAAAAGATATGATTATTAGAAAAAAACAATAATGAGGCCATGCCCCCAACCCTAATCGTTACCGCAAATTGTACCAAAATGAATTAGAGAACTTGTAAAATAGTTCAATGAATTGCCATGAGATTGTGTTGTATATGCCAACAATCATGTCTGTCTTCTTACCTACTGCCCACAAATGCACTGACACAGTTTAGTGGGTGGGGGAGTATTTCCAAGTAAAAGATGATTTAAAAGACATATGGATGTAATTTTTGCATATACACAGCAATACTCAACCCATCCACGCGCATCAGGCACTGTCAAGCAGCTAAACACTCCTAGCAATGGTACGTGCATGCTAACGCCAAAACCTTTCAACACAACTTCATGGTATAACACGCTTCCCTTGAACTCCACCGAGGATCGGTAGGAGATTGAGCAGACCCAGATTAGTTCTGGGTTTGTTTGCGTAATCCGTCGTCCGTGTGCCGAGTTTAGGTGGCGGATGATTGATTAGCGGCCTGCTAAATCCTTTGCACCACGGGTGGCTGGGCTGTTGTGCTTTCAGCTGTGCCTTGTTGCTCTAGCGATGGCTATCTTTCGCCATTAAAACGAGCCGTGACATCAAGGCACGAAACGCTCTGTCTGATAATAGCTAGTGATTTGCCGAATGATTACTTGTGGCTCGGTCCAATTTAAACAGTGAATGTTGCTGTCATTAACCAGGTAAGCAAACAATGAGGGTTGAACCGAGACAGGAACGGGATCGCGGTATAAAAAGTAGCTGGTGGGATTTCGAATTTTGAAGACATTTTGTAGAAATCCGTTATGATGCATAACATGGCTTACGTACGAGGCACAATACGACAACTTTCTAGCAAGGCGCAACAACTCTCACATCAGCTCTGTCAGTCGGCAGGAAACGCTTGTTTTCACCATCTGATTAAATCAATAGATATCTTTTCAGACTTCATCAGACTACATATACATAGATGCAACGAATGCAGATGTATTAATTAAGCTGAAATTGGTGGTTTCTTTGTATCCTCAAGATAATATCGAATCACCATGGACCACATCCAAACAATAATCAATGGAAGCTTGAGTAAGTCCAACAAAGCCATGCGGCATGCGCTGATAACCAACTCGAATAATTAACTCAACCCTAAAGCCAATTTTACAAACTATTCCAAAATTATGACAAGCTAGTCCGCTTTGGCTAGAAAACCAAGTGATGAATGCTTTAATGACTTCTGAGGGATTGAAAAACAAACATCCTGCTTCATGACTGCTAACAGCCCATCGAGAGGAAGACAGATTTTTGGCGCCCCGGAGTGTCTAGCGAAGTATGTTTGGAGGGACAGAGTAGTGTTACTGGCGGATATAAGTGCATTGTTCCTCCTTTCGTGACAAAAGCTCTAATCATCACAAGTTCGGTCGGTCACGCTCAGCGGTGGCCACAGCATGCGTATGTGTGTCCGTTTATGATGGGAAAGCTAAATTTGCGTGCTTGGGATCTTTCACCAGCTTCCAAGCATGACTGTTTGAGGGGTAACCATGTGTGTGTGTTTGTGGTCATTAGTGGCTGCATATGTGTCCACTTGAGAAACTTTGTTTGTGTTGGAGAGGGTGCGTGAATGTGTGTTGGACATGGTGTGTGTTCCTGTGACAGTAAAGATGTGCCCTGAGGGTCGAACTGAATACTCAGGGATGTCCAGAGAGAGAAAGAAAGAGAGGGTACTTGAGAGTTGTCGCTCTCATCCTTTTCACAATGAAGCTATTGTGGTGTGTCCCGCTCGAACAGTGTGGCCTCTCCGTCAAGTGCATGAATCCCCATCGGCCTTAATCATTTTAATTGAACACGTACATTAAATCCAGCCGCCAGAGAGCGAGACTGGACCCTATAAACTTTCACACTGCCATATGCACTTACTGTAAATCCTTTACATGCCGCTAATAGACCACACAGAACGCACAGACTATCTCTATACGTTTTCAATGTACTCTTAAAACAGTGTGCAAATCTGTATGATGTTTTAAAGCAATTGCTATTACCGTAGCATTATGTTTACAAGAGATGCTTGTATTGCTATCCGAGAACTCTTTGCTTATGGCATTTGAGTACATGCTCTTGTAGCCTCAGAGCGCTGTGAGCTTAACAGGGAAATAGATATAAATGTGTTTTTTTGGGCGTCTGCAGTAATGAGGAATGACAGACACATAATCCCTGCGTGCAACCTCAATAAACACTGGCAGCAATGGTGTGGGGTGGGCCACGGTGGCTGACAGGGTTGAGCCTTGTCCTCTTTCAGTTTCGTAAATGGAATTTACGTTGGGTTAGCTCCAATGAGAAAAATCCAATTTGCAACGTTATGCCGCTGGCCAAAATCAAATTTAAAGATGACTGCATTTCTAGAGTTTTAGCTTACGTTCTGTTCCGTTACGTTTGGAGTCTTGCGTTATGGTATGCTGGAGTCACCTGTTTGCCTTGATTTTTGCTTCTCACCATGTAGTTGACAGGCAAGAAATTTAGATTTTTGGAGTGAGAGAGATGGAATGAAACATGGAGAAGTAGTTAGCAACTGATAAAGAAGAAGAACAGCCTAAGCTGTCCCCTGACACTTAAGTCTCCTTCTGAAGAAGAGCCTGTGCGTGAGGAGATGCTAAGTGCTGAACCATCTGCTTTAGCCTTTCAAAGATTCTCTCAACTGAACCTGCCTTATTAAATGAGGCATCCCACAACTACAAAGAAATCTGCTTAGGTATTACATACGCAGATGCACTGGCTCACCCACAATTCTCAGACACACTCCCACAGCGATCAGATACATCCCACACCAGCCAGAGGGTCAGATCTATGGGAAATCATGTACTGTAAACTAAGGTCAGTGTTAAGGTAACAACATTAGGGTTTATGGATGCTGCAGGACTTCAAATAACACACCGTGTTGCATATAAATCTTGCAGAATGAGGGTTACTGTATAGATATGACACAACCTTAGTCATAATATGATGATCATCATTCAGCTAATACTCTCAGCACTTACCATCACCTTGACAAGCACCTTCAACAAAAACCCAAGAACGGTTTGATCTATTACAGTCTAAGGCTGCAGCCCTGAAGTCTGGGTGAAAACGACACAGACTGACATTACTGATGGCCTACACTCATCAAAGGCTCCAGAACTGTGTCCCCAGCCACCACGCCGCTTATTTGAACGATCCATTTTTCGTCTGTTCCCTGAGTTCCCCGCTTCAGACGAGGCTTAACGTTATGTTCATCCGCCAGCCCGTAGGGCCAAAAGTTGAGTGTAATGTGATCAGTAATGAATTTTGTGTTACATTAGGCTGTATAAATGGACGGACAAGCGCAGACTACAAGTGTCCGGGAGTCGGGCTTAATCTAATGATGCAAAAATAGAGACAGAACCAATTATGGAGAGGGCCAACTCGGTGCTGCTGCAGGGACTGCAAATGAATAGGTACAAATCAAATTAGTGCCTAATAGACGCGCTACGAGAGAGGGCCAGTCGATGCTAAAGGCATTAGGGCCTTGTGACCTCGCTGCTCCAAGCAGCGGCGTGCAGGATCCAACCTCCGTCTTCTTCAGATATCAAAGAAAGTCTTGTTTTGAGGCGGGGGGAAGGACAGAGAGCAGCAGCTTCCTAAATGAGTTAAACATTTGGATTGTCAAGAGTGGCAATTTCCCCCTCATTTCGTTCGGTCTTTCCTTCGACGTGAATGACCTAATTTGTTATCGTAAAACCTTGGAAATGCGCCTTTTTCGAGGCAAGGAATCGCAGAAATACATCAGGAGCACGTCACTAAAATGAATTCTTATCTTTCAAAGAAACGGAGACATTCAGGGAGTGTGGTCTTCTGTAACTGATTCCTATAGTCACTGGAAGTATTAGCAAGAGAAAATCGAACGAGATAGAGTTTAGCACTTGAACCTCTGACAGAGTTAGTTTGCATTTGAACTTGGCTAATGGATCATTTTGCCAGTTATTTAACAAAAGGGACAGTTCATCCAAAAATAAAACTTCTGTCATCACTCACCCTCGAGAAAACTGCCTTTGTTCTGATAAACACAGAGAAAGAAAGAATTTGGAAGAATGTTTGTAACTAAACAGTTCTTGGCCACCATTGACTACCATAGTAGTGCCTCAGAACTGTTTGCTTTCCTACATTCTTAAAAATATCTTCTTTTGTGTTCAACAGAACAAATACATTTATAAAGCAATTTTTCCAACTAGGTAGTCAATGGTGGCCAAGAACGGTTTGGTTACAAGCATTCTTCCAAATATCTTTCTCTGTGTTCATCAGAACAAAGACATTTATACAGATTTGGAACAACTCGAGGGCAAGTAAACGAAGACAGAATTTCCACTTCTGTGTGAACTGTCCTTTAAATCTATTTAAACATGATACACAACAGGTGCACTCTGATCTTTGATGTACATTTTTGCGTCGTTTTTCTTGAGATAAAATCCACAACTTTAATTCACCACGTTACATGATCTTCTGCCTACACTGTTAGTGAGTGTGTATGTGCTCACCTGTCCCAGAGCTTACGATGTCTCTGTTGGGCGACTCTGACATGGCGTCCGCCAGCCTCTCCTTTAGGCCCTCTTCAGTGGCTTCCACGGAGGACATGTGACGCAGACCGAAACTCTCCGGCCAGCTGCCGCACACCTCCAGCAGGGTGACACTGCGGTCAAACGTGCCTGCAGAGAGAAAAGCACACCATTTCAAGTTCACTGTTTTACACTAACATTGCATCATAGTTCGTTTTGAGTTTACTTTTATTCCGCTCAAGTAGATGTAATTGTGAAAAGTCTCATCGAATTTTGTTCAGCTTGGTAAAGCTCCTGGGAGGTTATAGGCAAACATATACTTCTTAAATCCCTAAATATTCTATGTTACAATATTGTATTCAATTTAGCAACAACGCATTTATATTTTGCTCCTTAATGTCAAATCATTTCAGCATTGATATGGAGAGGGGTCAAGTTCTCCTCATAACGTCTCTCGTCTCACTAAGGTCTTACTTAGCAATGCCATGCAAACTTTATGTTTATGCAGGTATATGCATTAAAAACACTGAGGTCATAAACATTTCTGTGTTTCATCTGGCACACATCTCCAGCCGACTCCCCCTCCTTCCTCTGACAGGGATAGCAAAGAGGAAATGAGTGACCCTTGAAAACACCACAGTGGGACTTCAAACAAAAATGCAGAGCTGTTTTTTAACACCAAGAAGCGCCCTTGCTCTGGTGATATTGCATAAGGAGGGGTTGTGAGGGAAAGAAAGGAAGCCGAATGCGTCTGTCTCTTCAGACGCGTGAGAGCAGGGTGTCTTTCTATTGCAGATACCTGCTACATGAAATACAGCAGCTTTATCAGAATGGCCTGTAGGGAGACCCTTTGATCTGCAGGCCAACAGCTATCTGCCCTCGTCTGAGCTCCCCTGCAAACCCTCAGCCACACTCGAGGCCTCTGACAGCCGCTAATGCACGGGCGAGCGAGGAGCGCGGGCGGCCAGTGGCTGCGCTGATAGGGAAGCAAGGGGCCTGCTGTTATCTGCTGTAAAACACCAGCCCGGCCAGACTCAAAGACAGCAGATAACTTTACACCACTTCATAAAAAGCTGTTTGTCCTGTGTCTGCCATTGACTCCTCAAAGCACCCAGATCGCCCGAGTCAACAGGCCCGCCATCAAAGCAAGAGCTCCAGCACGCCACAAAAAGAAACACGGCTCTGTATGCAGCCAAAACACTACAGGATATATCAGAAGGTGAGCAAGATTAAAACTAAACAAATTACTCAGGCAATATTCAATTTCTGGTTCACAAACGAGGAACCAGGTCTCAGGGTCAGGATCGTACCCTTTAAAAGTCACCAAGGGCCCTTTTAAATAGGTTTGGGAGGCTGTTCCTCAGCTGGACGGCTCACGCTGGGTTCATTACTGCGAGTCAGTGCAAAAGCTGATAGAGAAAGACTCAAAGGATGTGAGGTCAGAAGTTCATCTTCTCCAATAGGGAAGATCTCTTCATCAGAGTGGCTGACAGCTGCCACAGTATACATTCCTCATTATTCACACCCCTCGGAGCTCAACCTCACCCAATTCAATAATATAACGCCTGCCGCCTGTTTTGGACGGGCACACAGACAGACAAATGTCCCATGCAGAAAAAAAAGACAAATGTCCCATGCAGACCCACGTGGTTTCCCTCTCCGGCCTCACGTGTTTCTCTCGCTTTACTTCTTCATTTGACAATCCTGTCTGAGCAACTGAGCTATGAAGACACGGTGTTCACATTTAACAGGGAAGGGAAAATAAACCGTTTCTCATCATCATAAAACCCACGTTGGTTCGTTCTCTCTTGATGCTGGCAAATGCAGAGCTACTTATGTCACACCATAGAGATTTTGGTCATTTAATTCAGAGAGCATTCACCTTTACAGCCTCGGGTTATGGCGGGATCACTGAGGCATGCGGGGAACGTACATTAACATTCTGTTTCTGGGCTACCAGGGGGACAAGAACCGTAAACACCCGCAAGAAGAGCACCATCAGGCAGAGGTGGGACTAATTCAATTAGGTTTTATTAGGGGACCATAAATGAAATTGAGCTAACAAGCAATTATCCCCAGAAACGTGTGTCAGACTTGCGTAAAGCTGGTCACTTGTATCTGAAAAACAAACAAGCTGGTGGAAAATGGGCAGTGTGTAAATCACATGGTGTCAGGTTGGCATCTGCTTTATCTGGGCTTGCAAATAAGACCTCTTTTTTCCATTTCTAACTTGTATGTTGTTTAAAAGATCAAATATATAGGATGTGATATGAGAGGTGGGTTTAGATGGGGAATTGTCCAAAGCAGCTTCCAGCACATTCAATACTACACATTTAGTTTTTTAATCATTATGTGTGTGTGTTACCTGTGAATCGAACCCACAACTGTAGGGTTTCTCAGCCACAGTTTTATGGTAACCACCTAATTTGTCTTCAGAGCAAACAAGGCAATATGGTGACGGTATGTTGGAAAGTATCAGAGGCCAAGGCCTGTAGTTAGCCGAGTAAACTTTATTATCAGCTGATTATGGCCGCGCTCGAGTGAGAGTCCTCTTTGAAGAGATCAAGCCATCCAACTCTCCAGATAAGAGCGACACTGGGCACTCAGGCCGGCTTTATTTCCTTGCCCCCCAGCTCTTTGGTGTGTACCCTGCTTTCATTGGCTTTCAATCAGAGCTCACTTTAAAGTGCTGCCAGTATACAGACACACACAGCATCAACCGCTCCCAAAATGCCAGACTGACAGCGCTGCAGACAAACGCAGCCTGAGCGATATGAACCCAATAGCTGCCAGAAGCGTTTAGCGGCGACGTGTGAATGTTAATGTTGATGTAAGCTCTGAGGATTAGCAGTCAGATACGCGGCCATAAGGAAGCCTTTTCCCCCACCTCCGAGAGCCCTTCCTCATTACATTATACTTCCTTTTACATCATTTACTCTCCCTCTTTAGCCATGAAAAAGTGTGAGTAATCCCATCAATGCCCTCGCCGGGCTTTTTCACACAATGGATTCCGACTCACTCAGGCACGGCTCTCTATCGCTCCGCCCTGCTCTAAAAGCCACGTCTGCAAACATAGAAAAACACAACACCATCTGACAATTAGCCTTAAACCTTTAATAACAAAGAAGGCAGTGAAGATCTAAAGCGTCGTGTGTGGCGGCTCCTTAAATTGTCAGTGTGAAAGTGTATTCAGAGATATTGTGTCTCCTGTTCATAAAAACTCCTTTTCTATTCACGCTATGGGTGTGAACATGCCCTTCCTGATGGAAAAATGAGGGTTAAATCCGCGATAATGCCACTAATAGAGATGATTAACCTGTTGTCTCCTGCAGAACACAAAAGGGTTGTGAAATGATCATAGCGCCGGATCTGAACGATGGCCGGTTCTTTCGAACCCATCTGGATTAGAAAGTCCTGCCTGGGCTTCCAAACACCCCAAAACAGCTTTGACTGAGGTCTATGTTTTTCTAACGTTTTCATGCTCTGCCCTTTGTAGTAGTCCTCTAATAATATATGCCTTAAAACACAGTCATTTCGCGAAGATGAGAAAGATACTTGGCAAAGAATGATGAACAAACAGGCCCAAAACTCAATACAATTCAATTCAATTTCAAGATTAAATAACTTGTATCTTAAGTTATTATATATTAAAAGTAATAATAATAATAATTATTATTATTAGCGGTATAATAATAATAATAATACTTATTATTATCAAATACTATTATTAGTATTATTATTGTTGTCGTTGTTAAATACTATCAATATTATTTTTATATAATTTATTTATTATTAAATAATACAACATATATAAAAACACTCCAAAAGATTTGTCTTCACTGAAAAGAAAGGGGCTAGCGAAACATGTAAATTAGGGGTGACCCCGAATAGTCAAGATTCAATGCTTCCATAGGAGGAGCCTGATTCGACAACTAATCTTCGCAGAGGTGTGATGCAATGGGGAATCCCATTTTGCCATTCTCCCAGTTTGTTACTTAGGCTTAACTTTGCGCTGCATGATACAAAAAAAGAACACAAATAATAACTATAACCATAACATAACCAAAATCACCACATATAGCAAGCACGGTGACAGCGCAGACTTTCAGAACCTGTCATTCTCTGCACTGGTTCGACTATAATTCCTTAGTCGGAAGCACCCCTAATGTAAATAAAGAAGGTGGTATCTACACACTATTGTGTGTTTACACTTCAGGAACAACAATGCCACACAACAAAAGCATAAAGTTCCATTGCCCTCCCGACCCGCATCTGTTATAGAGGACACAGGTGCTGTTGCTCTGTGTATGTTAACATAAGAGGGGTCTCATTGCATTCATGATTAAAGCAATGAGGCAATGTTGTGATTGGTAAGGGTATCATCAGTGCTGATGCCCACAATATAAAACCCACTGGTCCACGTCTCTTTTTACTTACACAAGAAAGAGTCCAGGGCAGGGGTGGGGCTGAACTTCTCCCTTTCACCTAAATTTTCCAAATTCAATCCTCTCTTCTAATTAGTTGGTCTCAGAAACCCGCAGAAGCCCATAACTCAACATCAAACGTGGGCATTAGCGGGTAACGTGGCTGCCGCAGTCTTTGTGGTTTTCGCTCGCCATTCGGGCAGCAGGTTTGTGATTACGATAATAAACGATGGCAGAAATGAGCATGACCTCGCTCGGGACAACGCTGCTCTGTCTTTTTCTCCGACACACGTTTTTCACCTCAAATCGGGCGGCCATTGCACAGGCATCAATAACGGAGAGCGGCGTGGCCCCGTCGATGATTAAAAGAGAATGATACGCTTGACACAGAGCAGACCCGCAGGGTGTGTTTGCTGACAAACTGCCCCTGCTCTTTGACAGCTCGGGTGAAGGGAAGAGACTCCCATGGCCTGGTTCTGCAAGGTACACACACACTCACAGCCGAGTCTTGATCAGATGGGTCTTTCAGCACTTTACAGCATATTAGTGTAATACATTATTCTGGTTTAAACACAGATAGCATATTAGGTGTGGTCTATGTTACCCGGGGCTTTTCTTAAATCCTGTAATAAATGAAACCGCCAAAGTCTGTGTAAACAGAACTTGGCCTCGCACCACTAATGATGGAGAGCACACGAGTGAGAAGCCGTCCGGCATGAGCCAGAGACGCCTAATTGATATGGAAGAGTATTGTATTACGGTGAAACTTAATGAGGCAGAGGTCTTGTTTATGCTGAGAAGCTAATGTGTTTCACAGCTACTTGAGTGCATTTATTTCTCTGACAGGCCGGAACATATATCGAGTCCCTCCCGTGATCGCAGAAGCCAAACCCTACGGGGCCGCACCGAAGTATGAGCAAAACAAAGACACTACAGGGCCTGGTTCAACAATCAGCACTACAAACACTATCAAACTCTATTCAAAGTCAAAACAGACGCCGTTACTTAGATGTAAGCTGTTCTTCTCCATTACCCCGAGCTTGGCTGATGTGTATATCTATGGCATGAGTTCACAGGTAATCGCTTCTGGCGACTGGAGATATGGGCGGATACTTTCCAAGAATCAGTCACTCAGATGCGGATGTGTTTGCTCAAACATGCAAACTGAATTGTTTCGACTCAGCTGATCATGATACAACAACTACTTATAGAAAAAAATGTACACACAAAGCTAGGGTGTCGTCAAGGATTGTGTGTGAGTGGTGTCTCAGATCTGCGAGACGCGTGAAATCTGGCGCTGGGGGTGAGTATCCACATTAATCACAATACAGCCCATCCCTACAGACCCCATCCATCAGACCGCTGTTGCCGGTGGAAACCCGAGCCCCCGCGCTGCCTGAGTCTGCCAGCCCGAGGTTGACGGATGGACATGGTCTTAATCCCCACATAACACAAACATACACCTATACTCTCTTTCATTTAAAACCCGCAGTCACACACGCTCGCTTCTAATAACTCTAAACAACAGAGACACAAGGACGGTGAAGTGCATGCATGAAATACTTAATGTTTCTGTCACAGATGCCATGACTACAGTACCTGCAACATGACTTTAGTCTTCATAAAACAAGTGTTTATTAGGTTTGGTGAAGCTCACTCTGGTCTTCTGCTATGTCGGCTATAAGACTATTGACACAGAACCAAAATGCAGTGAAGAGATCTAAACCTACTTTACAATTTTACAGCTCTAAAAAATGAATCAACACCTAAGAGCATCAGTCAGCCAATCAGAATCGAGCATTCAAGAGCACTTTTGCAAAACTGCTGATAGCACCGCATCATGCATTTACTTGCATTGTTTGCCTTCAAAGGGTCTCTATAGTTGACACTTGCAGTTGAGAAATGACCCAGCACAAACATAAACGCACGCAGCATTTTGTTTACTGTTGCCTTAAAGCTTGCCGAATAAATAGCAGCGCATTATTTACATATTCTCATGCGAGCAGAAAGGGGAAGTCACGCTCGGGGCACTCGAAGGGCTCATCCGTAATGAGGAGGGACGCTCAGACGGACATGGCGACGGTGATTCCTGGGCTTGTTCGGCTAACTAAGTTAGCCAACGATTTGTCTCATGTCCACCAATGGGGGGAGGAGAGAAAACGAGCGAAAGTGAGAGAGATGGACAGAGAGAGGGTGAAGACGTGAGGCGGACAGAGGTCTCAGCTGGCTGTGAGAGGGGAGGTTAGCGCTCCAGCGTTCCCCCCTCACACAAACACGTCCACAGGGCCCTGGCCTTGTCAGATGGCATTATCTATCAGGCCGGTGATGTGCACTGCAGAGGCCGCGCTACGGAAGAAAGTGATCTGATTGATTGGAGCCGGTGTTACACCTGACTGGAACAAAGGCCTGATTGGCCACCAGGTCTGAGGTTCAGGGATTCTTCTCTCGCCGCACTGAAGCATCTGACGCTTGGATAAATCAGATAATGTTTGGGAAAAACAGTATGAATTGAATTTATAAAACAGATAGCTGTGGCTCTCAAATTCGATTGGATAAGCTATGCTAAAAAGCGATTATAATATTGACAGTTTAAATTAAAAGGTAACACTTAGAATACGGCTGTGTTTGTTAACAATTAGTTAATGCATTAGTTAACATGAACTAACAATGAACAATACTTCTACAGCAATTAT
Source organism: Triplophysa rosa (assembly GCF_024868665.1). Lineage (NCBI taxonomy): Eukaryota > Metazoa > Chordata > Actinopteri > Cypriniformes > Nemacheilidae > Triplophysa > Triplophysa rosa. The sequence goes on along the minus strand of NC_079903.1, from coordinate 15,389,140 downwards.
TCATCTTAGCTCATGTTATTTTTGGCATTTACATTTTTAAAATCAAACGTTTTAACTGTTAACATTAGTTTTTCACTGAACTAACATGAATAAGTGTTTAACAAGGATTATAAAATGCTGAAAAACTATATTGCTCATTGTTTGTTCATGTTAGCTAATGCATTTTCTAATGTTAACAATGTTATTTTTTAAAACGGCAAGACATTTGGTCATGCTATATTTAACAGAAACTGTCAACTATAAAAAACAAAAAACGGTCACAACCGAAGCAGGCTGAAAAACAAGCTGTGGAGAAAATTAAAGGCCCAATTTACTGAAACATATTGCTTATAATCACTAACAAACACTTTTGGCGCTACGCTGTGAGTTTAATTACAGGTTTAGTGGGTGGGTAGCATGCTCTCACTAGAGCCGAGCACCGGGACTCTGCGTTCTGATGTGGCGGCACAGAGCGGAACCTCCTCGCTGTAATAACAGCCCAGATCGCCAGCCTCCCGGACCGCCCCGTGCTGCCAAACAATAGACCCAGCAGCTAGAAAACCATCCATCCCAAGAGTCCAGGCAAAGGTCACGTTGGCAGAAAAAAAGAGCAGACAGGATTTTCATTTGGACATGCTGCACAATCTGTCACAATTCCATTTGATAATGAGAAATCAGCGCCTAATGTGTGTTTAATCTCCGATTTGGGTTATTATGCAGATTGTAAGAACTGTTTCCGTCCTATGCAGAGACAGTTTATTTCCTGTTATCAAATCTAAACCCTCTTACATGGAATTAATCTTACTGTTGAGGCGAGGGAAGGAAGAAAGGTCTCACAGGTCATTAAGTTTAGAGAGGAGAGGGACAGTGTTTGATTCAGGTTCTAACTGACACTAAGGAGCATCTGATATGATGATTGTGGCCAAATCCAGTCGTCCACCTGGGACCACACTCAATTTCTGCAGCTCTCAAAGCTGCTTATCCCAGCCACAGCAAGCCGTTCAAAGTCCAGGGTCTCCAGTGAGATGGGTTTAAAGGAGTAATCTGGAAAAGCAACTAATATTTGGAAAACCAAAAATGTAAAGAATTTTTTCTTAAATAATACGTATTTTTGTCTTGTCACCCAGAAAACTTTAGAACATCATTAAAGTGATAGTTCACCCAGAAATAAAATTTTGTCATCATTTACAGTATTTACCCTTGTCATTTTAAACCTGTATGACGTTCTTTCATCCGCAGAACACAAAAAAAAACATTTAGAAGAATGTTGGTAACTGGGCCCCATTCACTTGCACATGCCAGTGCTGTTCGGTTACAAACTTTCTTCAAAATATCTTATTTTGTGTTCTGCGGAAGAAAGAAAGTAATACAGGTTTGAAAAGACAAGAGGGTGAGTAAATGATGACAGAATTCTTTTTTGGGTGAAATCACTTCAAAACGTGACAAATTTTACTTTATTTTTTTCCTTCCAGACTGGCAAAATGATTTTTTTGCTTTAATTTTGACTCTTGTTATATACTTAAAAAATGACAAAATGACAAAATGTCTCACACCAAAATGTAGCAAGACAAAAAATGTTAACAAAATACAAACAGACAGAAACTATCTTTTTTAAATGTTGGTAACTAAAAGAGGACTTACGCAGTGTGTTTGTATACAAGCTTTTAAACCATCACCAAACAAGTTACACAATACACGCACACGCTGGGTTTCCATGTTTTATGGGGACCTGTATATTCTATTCCCTAAACCTAACCCTTACACAAACCTTTCTGCATTTTTACATTTTCATATAAACATCATTTAGTTAGATTTAGTTTTCCCAATAGGGTCCAAAAAAAGTCAAAAATTACTGGCATTACTATTTTTGCAGGGACATTTGGTACACACAGTGAATCTAGTTATGACGCAGCTAAAGCAGATCATAACCTATTTATATACTGCAATGACACAGACACTGATCCGGACATGATTGGCTTTAGACTAACAGCTAGTCAAATTCACTTGCCAATAACACACAGCTGACATTGTGTGCAGTCAATTACACCTGAGCCAGTGTTAGCTATAGAATGTGACGTAAAGATGTAATCCACCATTATAAGAGTCCATTACTAAATGAAAGCAAAGTATATCAATCCACTTGGAATGCTGAGCTGAAAATAGTTAAACAATAGCGGCTCACCCTCTTCATTCAGAACTACAAAGGGTCAAGGACTACCAACCAAATCGATGCTAAGCGACTTAAAATTAGATTTTTAAACAAAAACTGAATGGCTGAACTCTGAAAGAAGCCAAGCCTCTATAGATATGCATGAACGTGAAGAAATAGTGCAAGTAGGCTAAAAAAAGAGGAAAAAAGCCCTTAGGAGGAGTAACGCGGAACGGTAATGTGTGCAATGACATCTGGGACTGTAATCAGACGGACGCTTTCAAGAACTGCCAAAGCAAACAAGGCAATAACAAATCCACTTTACAGATCATTGATCTGCTCCAGACCAGGCCAAGCCAAACACGGTCTGCCTTTTAACCAGCAGAGCTGGGTCACTTTCTTTTTTTGACCCTAAAAGTCCACCTAGCCCCCCTTTAGAATGGTGTCTTACCATCCCACCTCCAGTCTCCCATACAAACACGTGCCCTGTTATCATAAAACACCAATTCTTGCAAAAAAAAATTCTCTTAGGCGTTATCTATTAGCAGTAATATGTGAAAAGTAAATCAGACAAAACACACAACTTAAGATAAATGAAATTACTCCGCTACGCGCTGGTTAACATCACATCATCGATCTACAGAATCACCACTTTTGGCAGCACAAAGTGCAGAAACAAATAAACAAATGTTGTTTTTGGAAGAACGGCATATTCACAAAAGCAAACACTTGCACCTGTCAATGATAAAATGATTAATGAAATAGAATAATAAATGAAAGACATGGTTGATCTTTTGGGGGGGGGTGTGGCTGTGTGAACACTCGCGTTTGGGTAAAAATAAAAAAACGGGTCAATCTGATTTGAGAACAGCCCAACCAGCGGTGCTGATGCTGCTGCCGGAGCCAAAATAACTGAGGAGGGCTGGGGATTGTGTAAAAATGAAACAACATGAGATGCACTAATAGAGAAAATCCTTCATTTTGTTTCTCTATATGCTTCAACATGTATAGCAAACAAAGCAGACACTGCAAACATCCAAGAAGGATTGGAGTCAATTATGTGCGTCTTCAAAAATCATCAACTGCTCCTCTGAGAATGTTCTTCAAACATGCAAGGCATGGAGAAAAGGGTTCACAGATAACCCGGGCCAAACACTTCAGCAACAGAACCAGGGAAAATGTTTTCCACATTAGCACAACTGACTTCTGACCTCCTAACAACAATATGAAATTAATAGGATGCAAATGGATTTTTTAAGAATTATAACTTGTGAGAAAGAGGTTTGTTAGGAGTAGAAGATAAATGGCCTGGTCCGCTCACACCACACACGTCCTGGATGAGTGATCTCAGTCTCATTGGCAGGAGCTTCTGTCTCCACAGCTTTAAACTAGAGCAATGATTCACTCACTGAAGAGACACAGAGAGCGCAAAAGATTTGCACACACACGGAAAGCGACATACACTCGTCTCCATATAAACACAACCCAAAACCCAGCTGTAGAAATGAGTGTCACAATTAGATGTGATCCACCACAAGGCAGCCCGCAAGAGAGCTTGGATTTTCCCTGATCAAAGCAGCGGTCGGATTTCCTCCGCCCGGACTGCAGCAGGGATAGATTTTGGACATCTCAGCATGAAGGTGACTTGTTGTGGTGTGTAAAAGTGAGGCAACAAACAGTTAAGGCGTAAAAATATGTTAAACAAACAAAGAAAGGGAACGAACTGTCCTGTGTGAACTTTCCAGGGGAGCAAAAGATGTGAAAAACTGGAAGCCACCGTGTCTGCTCGGGCTCTTTGACGGACAATGGGCTCTGAGCTAACGTCTGAAACAGCGACCTCTTTGCAGAAACCACAACCACATCATCTGAGAGCGGAAGAGGGAGAACTGCTTCATTATATCGGCCTGATATCATCCTAACCACGAGCTCAGCACCACACCACTACAAACAGAGAGACACAGAGACCGATGAGTGCGTGGAGACACCGCTATGATGTGTTTAAAGGAAAAGACGCTGGAGTAATCCACAGCCAGAGTGGACAGATGGAGACAATGTGAGCTCAGAAACTTTATAGGTCCTGGTGACTTTTGCTAAAGATGGTACAACTACTAAACTAGTGATCTAAGAATGAAGCAAAGGAATAAATGTCTAGTGAACTGCATGAGAATGAGTGCTTTATTAGATTAATAGGTAGGTATTTGCTTAACTGTTATGAAAAGTCGCAATGCAAATAAATAAATAAAAAACAAAAATAGATATTTTGCTAAACGGTCAAGAAAACATTTTAATGCAAAAAGTTAATGAACAAATAAAATAAAATAAAATAAAATAAAATAAAAGGTATAAAAATAGGTATTTGGCTAAACTGTCATGAAAACATTTTAATGCAAAAAATGTATATAAATTTTTTTATGAATAATAAAAAAATAAAAATAGGTATTTTGCTAAACTGTCATGAAAACATTTTAATGCAAAAAACGAATACAAATTGAATGAAAAATAAATAAATAATTAAAATGAACAACAAAAATAGATATTTTGCTACAGTGTAAAAACATATTGAAAAATGAAACATTTAAGTAAATATAACAAATTGAAATGAAATAAAATGAAAAAAGTCCTGGGTTTATTTGCTTGCATCATTGTAAAATATTACTATATTGTTTTCAGATGATTTTAGGCTGAAACATGACCCGGACATGTTCGGGTTTCAACCAAATCATTGCTAAATATCCACTGAGAGCAAAGAATCAAGCTAAAAGTACAGCCTTAGTCACAATATGTTCCAGTTACAACAACCTGAATTATAAACAATGACGCATTGCCTTAGTCATCCTCGCTAACTAAATCAAACTGTGTCACGGCACTCAAACAATGTCATTTTGTCTTCGGTCCAACCACTGTCAGTTTCAGAACAAAACAGTAAAGAAATTACAATAGAAAGAGAAAAAACAGCACAGATGGAGGTGAGAAGAAATGACAGAAAAAAGTAGGAAAAGACACAAGGCGAACAAAAGAAACAAAAAAGGATGAACCAAAGTGCTGGAACAGTAATATGAGGTAACTCAAGCCAGATGGGCTGGTGAGGCAAGAGGAAGAGAGGACGGCTTGAGAAAGAGCAGACGGATACGCGCCTGCCACACCGGAGGGAGGGAGGCTGATATTCAGCAGCATGACCCTCCCTCGCAGTACACACATCAAAGAGCCCAGGGCCCAGCCCCAAGCCTGCACTACAGTCATGACCAAAAAACAACAACAAGAGAGCGAGAGAAACTCACTGTTAGATTTGGATCGGGCCGCCTGCTCTGATCTGGGTGCAAAAATCTCCAGTTAGATGGGTCAAGATGTAAAGATCTGCATGTTCAGAGAAAAAGTGACAAGGCTACATGCTTTTTCACCAAGCCAAGGCTGAGCTAAGAACAGGAGCCCAGCTGGTGCTGTGGTTCCGGTCCTAGATTTATATGTCCAGGGCGTTGATGAAACTGCTGCCTGTGACCCACACACATCACACATGAAGGAAGCGTGACCACGCCGAAGCCTACGGCATCTCAATTCCAGAGGGCTGACTTCACACGTACTCGACCGCTGCCATTGCCACCCATTTAAATTTGGCCTGTTTTTCACAGCCTGCACAGACAGTATTTTTTACTCCCATGACTTATAACTGGTACTGCGGTCGAGCGACCTTCTGCAAGGCAGCGAAACTATTAATTAAAGCACCACTCAGAACTTCAAAAACCAAAGCAGAAATAGATCATGGGTGAAAAGAATGATAAAAGGGGACTTGGCTATTGTAAAAAAAGAAAGAGAAATAGTGTGGTCTTTCAAGGACAACTAAAAAAAGCATGGCAGAGATTTTTAAGTGTGAAGCAGAAGTTTTCAGAAGCAGGCTTTCAGAAAAAAAATTAAACACAATATGCTTACAAAGTTAGCAAGAATAATTTGGTAGATTAAAAAAAATGTGTAAGAAATATGTATCATTTTAGTTCTGTGATAACTACCATTACACATTTTTGAAACCTTTTAAACATTAAAATAATGACTAGTGAATTTTTTTTAAGTAAAAAAATTGGGGGAAAGTTCACCCAAAAATGAAAATTCTGTCATGAATTACTCAACATCAAGTTGTTCCAAACCTGTATAAATGTCATTGTTCTGTTAAACACAGTGAAATATTTTTAGAAAAATGTTAGCAACTGAGATTTCTGATGCACCATTGACTTCCACAGTAGGAAAACATATTGTATCATCTTTTGTGTTCTGTTGAACACAAAGAGATACTTTGAAGAATTTATTTTTACAGAATTGTAATTCTTGGGTGAACTATCCCTTTACCTTTTTCAAGTATAAAATTGGCTTTACAAGTAATTTAAATTGACTAGTTTACATTTTGGCTAGTTATTACTTATTTGATTGTTAATGTAATGTAAAAATCATATATGATCATCTTTTTCACATTGTAAAATATTCCATGTAGTTTCAATAACAACACAATAATGTGTTTACAATAATTATGGTAAAGTACTCACAATTACACATTCAACTAATGTTCAGTTTGTATAAATTTAATCTGTTAACACAATTTAAAATGATAGTTTTTATGAAGAACTCACTACATTTACATTTACATTTACATTTAGTCATTTAGCAGATGCTTTTATCCAAAGCGACTTACAAATGAGGTAAACAATAGAAGCAATAGAAGATGATCACTAATGTGATTTCTGTACTTTTTATGTCCAACGTAAAAGTCCAGCAGACAAAATCTTCAAAACATTGACAAATTAATGACAAAAACACTTTGATTTATCTCATGGTGGTAGTGTGAGTGTGTGTAACTGGCCAGTTTCTCCTGTGCTCCGCAGCCCTCTGCACATATATCAAGCCTCCCGCCGTTCTGTGCCTCATTCCCCGCTGTGCAAATTTGTCCAATTAGCCACAGCCCCACAGGGTGGAATTCAGTGTGAAATGGGCCTGCCACTGTCCACAGATTAACCAACAATAAAAACCATTTCACAGACACGCCCATTTACAGCCCAGGCAACAGCAGTGCTGGTGAGGTGAGATGCGGCGTAACCTCCCATTACCCTATACAGCCAAACGTCCAGCCTGTAGCATCTCCCGTATACAAGTGGCAGATTTCCCACCTCTAGCTGATCACCTCACACCAAGTGCACCCGCGCACTAACATAAAACCCCGCGAATGACAGGATTAGACGCAAAACAGCTTCACGCATGTTATGAGAGCAGTGTTGGGTAAGTTACTCTGAAAAAGTAATTAATTACTAGTTACTAATTACATATTCAATAGTGTAATTAGATTACTGTACAAATTACTCTCTCCAAAAAGTATTTAGTTACTTATTACTAATTACTTTCTATATCCTACATCAACCTTGATTAGTTAAGTGATTGAAGGATGAAACGGCTAATTTAATTCATTCAAATAAATAATATTAAACTACATAAAGTTCTCTTATTAACTGACCGAAGTATTACAAATGTGAGAATTATACATTAAAGCACAGATTTTAAAGTTAGACTTTGAATTTTTATGTCAATTCCACTATTGCACACACATATATTACACAGAGTATTTAGTTTAATTACATCAGAAGTAACTGTAATTAAATTACAGAAAAAATAAGAGTAATCCCTTACTTTACTTTTTCAAGGGAAAAGTAATTAAATTACAGTAACTAATTACTTAGTAACTAGTTACACCCAACACTGTATGAGAGACAAGGTTACAGCGTGTGTTAATAGATTTTTCAAGGTAAGCTAAATGAGTTGAGAATATTCCATACAGAGATGGACTCTGGTCTAAGACCACTAATGAGTTTTATGCATTTAATGAGTAATACGTTTTTCATTATCATTACAACAATTTGAGAGACGGAAAAAGTAAACAACAAATTTGTTACAAATTGTATTACAGTATTTTATTTTCATCATAACCTTTCTTTGTTTTAAAAATTGTCTAAATATAAAAACAATTCCATGCATCTCAAATGTATCAAAATTATGTACGATTTTCTCCCCCAACTAACTAATAAAAACAACAACACCATTATTATTATTATTATTATTATCATTACATAATTAATAAATTATTAGGTTTTTGATGGATCAATCGTGCACGTAAACAAATCTATTTACCATACACCACTACCAAGCAGAATTCTCTTATATTTTTCAAAAGATCAATCTATTAAACAAATAATCAAACAACATGAACAAATTCTCGTCTTAATTGCACATCTGGACTAAGAGCTCCATTAACGCTGAAGAACACGAAGTGCATCAGTGATGACTCAGATAAACAGAAAACACAGACGCTGTGTACTTGCACATAACAATCCTCAGGGGTGTTGTAGTACGGCTTAACAATCCTAGACAAGATGACTAATCAAATGAAGAGAAACAGTCTGAGGTGGAGCTGATTTCCAGTAAGGTGCTCAGGTGGTTTAATCAGCGTTTCTGATAAACAAAAGAGCATCCATTAGACTCGCTCGCAGAGCACACCAGCACTTACACCATACCCAATGATGATATCAGTATTTGGAGGCTGGGATAAACTGCAACACGACATACAAAAAAAAAAAAGTGGGTCAATGGGTGACTGCTCCAACAAAGTCGGGGCAGGATTACCTAAACACAATTCTCATATATGCATGGTGAGGTAAGTTAGAAAAAGAAGACAGAGAGGGTTAAAGGACTGGGCACAGGGCTTCTTTTCGCCCTTCCTCATCTACGCCTAGCTGTTCTGACAAATCTGGCCGTGTTATCTGGTGAGGTAAATCCGGCTAAACCTGGCGCTAATGTCTTCGAAGTGAAAGAGATTAATAAGTAACCGTTCCAAAGGCTTTAGTGCGGCGGTTAAGATTCTTAACCTATTTAACCTCTACTGGAGCACAATCAAATCACGACATAAGAGACCCAAACGACCACTCGGCCGTGACATTGCAGCTTGTTTACTGCAAGTCATCTTTCAGGTCGACAAACAAGCAAACAAAGAAGAGATGAAAGAATGCATAACGCCATCCAGCCGATGCTCTAAAAGCAAAGACGCTTCGAGCATTTGTGCATCTGCGGCTGTAACCCCACAGGTGTTGTCTGATTTAGTGGGAGCAGATCTGTTTCTCATCTAGCTGATAGCTTTCCTTGATTTACACCGGTGTAATTTTTCTGCTGTGTGCGTTGATGTTGTTTTGGCTTTCGTCTCTGGCAGAGCCGATTTTAGTAATCTAGTGCTAAGAGCGAGGGGCGGGAGGCAGAGGCCTCGCCTGACGCTTCAGCACGGCGACCGTTTGATGTGGCCTGCATGTTTTTGTTCATGGAGCGCCGTACATAATGAAACATCAAAGGCCCGCCGTGACCCTTATAGAGGCCAGGCAAAAAGGACACTTAAATCATGGAGGCTGCCGACGTCCAACAGCCATCAGCCCCTCGCTAGCCGCTCTAATGAAGATCAGCCTTCGCTCACTCTCGCTGCTCAAGAATGACCACTTCAGCTTCTCCTGATCTGCAAATGTTCTTAATCGCATAAGTCAAACCACACGAGGCAAAGCGAAAGCCGAGGGGCAACTCCCCGCGCTATTTCATCTAGCTTTACAGCGAGCGGCGGAATATTAAAAGACTAAAATCATGTTTACGAGCTCAGAGGGGCTTAAAACACGCCCGGGCGCTGAGGAACGTCAGCGTGATGAAGGGTTTTGTAGATGGAAGGAAAGATGCCTGTTTGCTCAGTGTACTGTACAGGTGTAACTTCAATGTTTTATTTGAATAAAAAAATCAAAATATAGCTACGAAAAAAACCAACACATTTGACAGGCAACCCGAAGTGATACGGTGCAATCGATATTTGCTCTGGTCTATGTAAAGATTGTGTTCATAAGTACTGCGAGCAGCCTGCCAACATGCTGACAATGTTGGTGGGTAAACACATATTTTAATTCATGTCTGTTTCCTCCTTGAGCCCAGACTGAGCCATCTAGCCCCGTCCGCCATTATGACGTGCACGCATCAGGCTGGCGCTCCAGTCTAATATTTCCTTAATGTAATGGGGTTTGATCTGGGGTGTCGGATGTCCGATACTGCGCTGTTTTATTACTGTAAAGAGTGCTGAGGGACTCTCGGGTTGAGGCTGGCAGGACCCTCTCCCCACCGCTCCAGCACTAGACACCGTTGTTAAAGCTTGTCTGTATGGCCCAATAACCACAGACGAATCCCCATTGCCAGAGTCTTATGGAAACTGATACACTCTCATTTGAACACTGCCTCCGGACACTGGATACTTATGGAGAGTATCAACGCCAAACCCTACTGGACCACCTCATCCCCGGCACGCCAGCGACAAACATGGTTGTAGACAATCACGCATACAGACTGTACTCAACTCTTTGGAGACCACATATAAGGTCTGTGTGCCCACAGTATAATCCAAAAAACCCACAAATATAATTAGATGCACTCGACATGAAGGCATGTGCATAAAATGTCTCTTGTAGAGATGGCGGGGGTCTGTTAAGGCAGGGTTTTAAGGGGCAATTGAGTGCTAATGCCAAGTATAAAATTTTTTGCCTTGTTCATGCTCTATGGTTTGAAGCTGAATTGCGTATCAGAACAGTAAGTTGCTGTTTTGCACAAAATATTTTTTTTTTTGTCAATTTTAATTAAAAAATGTTCATTTCATTCTGTAAATATAGGCAGTTTGGAAGATTTTAAATAATAAATTATATAAGTAAATCATTTAATATTTTAAAATTATATAAATGATATATATTCATAATTAGACATATTAAATAATAGTAAAAAAGTAATGGTAATCCAAAACATACAGGGATGACTCCGAACATGTCTTTTTGCACTTAATGGACTTAATGTGTTTCATTTTCCATTCATTTTTTCATAAGCAGTAATATTAATGTCACACAAAATCTTCAGTTATTTACCGATACTTCAGAACTGTGCATACATCTTTTCTTTTTGACAGCTGCTTTCTCCACAAATTCATTCGGAGGGTTGGGGACAGAAAGGTTAGACCCCAGTGATCCTTTATTCTAATGTAGCAATTTACAAAGCTGATTATTGACTTTGATGTTAAAACTATCCGGGAGAAACCATTTTATTGATCGATCATAGGGAGGCACTCAGCGTCTTCATCCTCATGTACGGCACATATTGATCTTTGTAACAGACTCAGCTCCACAGCTTAAAATATGAGATTATTCTACTTGAAAGTCTACTTTACATTTGCCAAGAGAATCTGGTTGTCACATTATGTTGCAGTCTTGATGTCTACGCCAAAACACGCATGCTAATTTACAACTAGAAAGTTCCAGAAATCCAGAATGCCAAGATACTCAGCCTGTAGTTCAAGGTAAGGCCTGGGCAAACGATTTAACCATCAGCTTCCAGACACAACATCCTGTTGCAACAACTTCTGCTGCCATTGATCAGCAGACCTAACGCTTCAGACAGACAACCTCCCGCCATGATGGATGACGCCGTGACAACTCGGCCTAACAGAGATGGACCGATTCATTCACCACCGACAGGGGTGTCCGGCTACACCCTGACCCACCTCCCGGTCTGTCTGTGGGCCTGACAGGCAGCAGCTACACCGCGGCCATGTAGTGTCAGCGGGATAATGGATGGGAGGCTGGAGGGCCGCTGACAGCTCTAGAAACATGTGGCCTAGATTTTTCAGGGGGTCGGCCATCAGCACAAAGCAGCCCCATGACAGCAGAGCTCTGTCACTGCCACACGGATCCGCCGATCAGCATGCGCCGGAGCTACCTGAACCAGCGGCCACCTGCCCAGACACTTTACCCTGATTGGAACGACAACTGCAACAGCTGGCCGGGGATTAGGTGGGCAGCGCCAGCCAGCACGGAGGGTCACAGCGATCCAAAGGCGGGCCAGGCACCTGTCACCAGCTCAGACCCGATTCCATCCCCCCTCGGTTAATAGACTCACATACGGTTCCCTGATCCTGCCTACCGGGGGATCAACGCTTGCCACTCCCTCCCTACTCGATATTATGGTGGTGATAGGAGAGATACCCATTTCTACATGATGGGACTTAGAGTTCCCACACTGCTTCTGAGCTGGCAGGGATCAGTGAGATATTAATGGGACTTATCAACACATGTGGGTGCAAAGGGGCCGGCAATTTTACACCCTGATCCGCAGGGGTGAAGGCCAATCCCTGAGAGAATATATCCCCAGTAGCAAAAGCACAGGCAGCTCTCAGCACCCTGTCTGACGACTCAATCAGAGCATGCAAACACATGGACAGATGGTAATATAGAACTTCTCCAGCTGCAATCCACACAAACATAAACATACTGTAGGACATAATTAAACTTAAACGTAATCTTGAATTTCTATTCACGCTTTTAAATACAGCTGAGAGTGTCAGATCGTGTGTGTTAACATTTGAGAACATGTCGATTAGATGATCTGTGTTGTTTGGGCGAAATGTTAGAGGCAAACAGGTGGCCAAAGATAACTGAACTTGCGGTGACCTCCAGTACACAAGTGTTACATTAGATCTTGACACAAGAGATGTTCCCAAGAAGGGCCATCTCTGTCTATGTGAGGGTGAGTGGAAGAGGGAGGGAGAGAGAGAGAGTTGTTAGAAAATAGAAGCTAATCCCCCTGCTGCCCTGTTCATTGTGATCGGTGTAAGGAGGTCATAACCAGGCTTATTCAAATGGCCCATTAAAAGTGAGAAACCCAAATATTGGTTTGAAGCCTCTCTGCTTCTATTCAGTAAAGTGAAACAAAACAGAAGGGTTCACTGCTGGTATTAGCAAAGGTTTTGTCTTTCCAAATTCTTAGCCATCCAGGTCACCCAGCATGTCCTGGAGAACTTCACTAAGAGGCTTTCGGACACGTTCTTCTGGTCTTCTAGTGATCTAATGGACAATTAAGCTGCTTGATTTCTCGTAAATAGGTTCTCTCATCGTGTACCAGCTGAACGCAGTGTCAGCGCGGTTACATGGCCGTGTTGGGTTGCAACACAAGGATCTGCAGACTCCCTGGGCAGGGGCTGCCCTGAGTGACAAGAAGCAGACCCGTTTCTTTGCCTTTCCTCGCCCCTTGCCCCGTCCCGAGCGACGCCACTTTTAACAGAGGAGCCTCTTACACATTACGGCTCCAGCCACTCCAGGCCTCTTCCCAAGGTTAGATTGCATTACACCTTGGAGAGAGAATGGGGAAGAGAAAAAACCCCTCAAACTTCTTATGCAGTTGGTGCCTGTTCTGCTGCTCTGAGGCCATAATGGTTGTCATTAAGTGAAAAACGATAACTCGAGCAGATAAAACATTCTTCAGGTCATGAGATACACTCTCCTGGTATTTTTCAATGGATTTTTCTGTGAAGTACCACGGTGTGGAATGGGGGCACAAAAGGAAACGCTCTCTGAAAGGGTGGGCTGTTTCAGGGCCATATTCATTAGGAGCATCATACCTCACCGAGAGCAAATTTCACAGAGAAAGGCAATGGCCCAAGTCATCTATCGAAAGCATCGGGAGGCCTTAAAATTGCGCAAGAACTCAAAAATTAGACTTTTAAATCGACGAGAAGCATTAGAAGAACACAGAACACGCATTATTCTCAGAAACATCACTTTCCATGACTTAATGCCACTGTTTATACACTTGAGCTAAAGCATAATGAATACGGATTGAGGACGTTTTTTTCAGGCCCAGACTCTGAAGAATGCCATAGATTCCTCCTGTCAGACTTCAAAGGCTAATAGTTACTCGCAATTAGAGTGAGTGAAGGCTTGTTGGATAGGCAAGAGTTAGATGCTCCATTCAGATAGTAGAGAATGGTAAATGGAGCCCTTTACCTCCAGCCGTCACCGGTCTGCGATAATTTGGCCCATCACAGAAGATGTCCAAAGGTCCAGAATACCTGGAAAGACTTTTGACTTTGATTTCACATCTTTGTTTTATATCTACACTGTACATGGCTCTGTGGCTTACAGCGTGACTATACTTTATGAGCATCGTGGTTATGATATAAAATACAATGTCAGACCTTTATAAAGAGTGATAACAACTAATCCCAGCTGGTATTATTATTTAGAATTATGTCAAAATTATGTTCTGATAATGGAAAATATATTTTAACTACTTGCTATTAAAAATAAAAACATTATGTTAACTACATGCTCTCTAAAAATGTATGTCTGAATTAAAATACATTTGGGATTAACTGCTTTGAACTCCCTATAGCTTCCCTATACCTAGCTTGTAAAAGAAACCTGTAAGGACCCTGACACATTTTTTACACCCCGCCTTGCTGCTATCACACTAATGGCTCAAATTGAAAAATTAGGATCAACACATAGCGTAGAGAGACACAAAACTAGCAAAAGAGGGATTAGACTAAAAGGTGAGAACTGCCCCAGTGGCTCAACCTGAGGTGAGAGGATCAGTGGCAATGTATTGTCCATAAAATGTATTCCCAGCATGCCTGGTGCAGCCTATGAGCAGCTCCATGAACTTAAATTGTGACTTGAACAGTCTGGGCCACTACATACACAAGTAAAGAGTCCCAGCAAATGACATGCCAGATACAAAAGTCTACCAGCCATTACTACCTCACAACATTAAAGATCACACGCAGTTTCTGCCAATCTCATGCTAATCTTGAGTACCTATACAGTAGTATTGCATACGTCGTATCTCCGAAGAGTATTTAGTTTGATCAAAATTAGAAAAGAGAGATACAGCTGTACGATTATTTCCGGAAAAACATGAGCTGCTGGAGGCAGGCAGGGGGACGGAACTACAGCACGAGCACACAACACATCATCGCATCGATCCCTTCATGTTTTTGACATTATGCACGTACATGCCGATTGCCAACAAAACACAGACATATGACTTAGTTTGACTTACCGCGTGCAAAGAATGGGTTCATTTTTAACACACACATTGTTTGTGTTTAGAGTGTAGTATTGTCAAAAAAAAACTTAAACTAAATAAAAAATAGAACTGTTGCCTTATAAATAAACTCATATAGCAATGAAAAATAATACAATTAAAAAGCATGTAACAATATTGCTGAAAAGTAAATGAAAATTAACATAAAAATATAAAAAGCTAATTCAGAACATTACTAAAACTACAATAAAACTGAAAACAAAACTATAACACTGATCGACATCACTGTTAATTTGCTGATACAGTTAACTAGATTTTTTGGCACATTGTAAAAGAAACATTATAGACAATATTTCAAATCTTCTTCACAATGTTTGAAATAACTTTTGATTTTAAAGTAATTTCTACAAGTGTTGTATCACTTATTATATCACTTATGACTTTTATAAAGGGTGCCAATAATTAAGGAGTTCAATTTCACATCTAGCATCTGTACAAAACCATAGCTCTTAAGGTCCTTAGTTTCTGTAATGGATCACTGTTTCACAGAGGGTTGTCATTTAAACAAGCACCAACTCTATATATTAGATGCAGTATGGAAAATTATAAACTTGAGTTAATAAGAAGCAATGCAGTCAAGCGCCCCAAACAGAACCCCCAGAAGCCGTAAAGTTTGACCTCTCTTTATAAAATCACCTTTCCTAACATGAAGCAAAACAGCTGCTCAATCTGGATGAACGCATGGTTCCACCAACATCTACAGAGGGCTGAATCACCAGCACCTATCCCCAGCAGCAACGCATGGGTGGTCTACGGCCTCGGGCCACCGTTTCACACAAATCACAGGCTAATTGTTGTAATTCTACACATGGTGACAGTTTTAGACCATGAAGCGTGAGGACCAGTGCCACTGAATCAGCTTGCAGGCGATGGGAGGCCCTCCAAGTGTCAAAGCTTTCTTAAGCGCCACACCACCAGAGACTGCCATATATCATCAAAGGTCTTTTTTTGCAGGAGCAAGAACAAACAGCTTCGAACAAGTCATTAGCACAGTTTGTTGATGAAAGAGGGGGATAACGTACGATGGGGAAGTATTTGGTTTATTTCAGCCTTGAGAGAGTGGAGTGAGAGCCGGGCAGGTGGGGTTGTTGGCTATAGGTGTTGAGAGGTCGAGAAAGCCCTGGTAACCTTGAGCAATATGAGATCACCCCATTTGCTTCTTCACTGCCCCATGTAAGGAACAATGGTAAACCTCAGTCGGCATTCACTTTCGAAGTATGGAATAAAGATGCAAGCAGGGGCGATTCTAGGTTTTCAATATTAGGGGGCTCCCGATTAGCCCCCAATGAGGATATATACTGTATATGGATATGACAATGGAAAAATTAGGATATCACTCCAGTTTTGTGTTTAACAACCTCAAATCTCAGGAATCACATCAAAGGTGTTTTATTTCATCAGACATTGATTTTTAAACTGACCCCATAATACAGGTAAAATGTATTGTTTTCTTTGCAGTATTCTGCAAACATTTTTTGTTATTTTGACCAGCTAAATTTTTTGCAAATAAATGCAGATAGAAACAATATTTTCATTTGGAATTTGGAAGAATTTTGCTACTAGTTCACAGAATGGAACAAAAACGATCATTCTACTTAAACCAAATACCTAATTAGAAAATTCAGAAAAACTGAAAAATTGTGTGTGAATTAAATGTGAATTAGTTGCTATGGCGTTAAATGTTCCTGGAATGTGCTGTAAAAGTGCACTGGTCTGATATACACAAAAAAAGGACAGCAAGAAGCCCAATACTCCTTCTTTCCAACCAAGAGGGTGACAGTGGTCCGGAAGATTAGCTTGGACCACCTTGAAGTGGGAACAATTACTGCTCAGCTTATTTGGTTATTATGTTTCTGCTGGCTGCCTGAGTTATATTTAAGCATTTCCATAAAGGCTGTCAGAAATAAGACTTGGGAATGGTCTGGGTTTAGATGGTCTGTGTGTGTGTGTGTGTGTGTTGACAGAGGAAGTAGCGTTTTTCCTCAAACAGCTCAGTTTGTGTTTGAGGGCAGCGCTGGTCAGAGTTGTCACACACAGAAGGATAATAATAGGATGTGTTACGTCCATAACGCAAACACTTTTCTTCCCACGTTACGTGGGCTGGTGTCACTTGGTTTATTTTATCACATTTTTTGTATTTATTATTTTTTTCATATGTGCTTTAAAAACTTCCCCCTGAGAACTTTCCTCTGAGGCAAAAACCAAAAACAACGCAACAAGACCCCCCCTCACCCCAACGACATGACTCCCAGGCATATGTGCATTCCTTGTTTATCTTCAATTATAAATAACTTTGGGAAGTTGTGGATCAATACTTTCCCTGTGACATGCCGAAGTGGGGGAGGGGGGGGAAGCATGACGATTTTAACAACTTTTTTTACTAATATCTATGTGACTTCACGCAACACACAGTTCCCATGGCCCTTCGATGTGAGTATCCTGATAAATATATGACAGTCAGTACAGCTAAACACAAGAAAGATAGCCATTTACAGACTGTGTCCACATGACTAACATAAAGACACGAGGTTAGAGCTACTGGTGTTTTCATTGGCACGGTGTCACTTTCGAAGGACTTCCCTCAGCTTCAGCCAAAGATACCATGCACACTATAATACATTCACAAGCTATCATTAGGACAGGATTGGAAACTGCAATTGGATTGTGATGGGGTGAAAAAAGTTGTCAAAATATAATTATTTTTAAAATATGGAGAGAAATGTCCGTGAGCCAACACAATGATATCGTTCAGTCCTTTTACCCAAAATAGGAAAGAACAACAAGAAAGCCATTACTTTATGGTGAGAGATTTTGCTGGAACATTATGTGGACCCGTGACCCACACTTTTTTTCCAAGATGGGTTGAAAAGTAGAAACACAGATGAATGAAACCTTGTGAACGAGAGCCAAATTGTATTTTAAACACAAAAGTCTTCTAAAATGTACTTTGTAACATACACTCTGAATAATGTTGGGTTATTTCAACCCAGCGTTGGGTCCAAAATGGACAAACCTTCGCTGGGTTGTTTCAACACAAATGCTGGGTTGTTTTAACCCATTGTTGGGTCAACAACGATGGGTTAAATTTGTTTAACAAATACAACATTACAAAACATAAGCGTCAGACATTATTGTTTAAATGGATGGACAAATTAGAATACATATAGACGGCAGCGGCAACAACATAAACAAACGTTGTGTGGTCCAAACTTAACTTCCGGTAGACAAAGAATCATTGCATTTTCTATACAATAAAATATAAAATTAATGTTGATATAAATGAAATATAACATAAATTGTTATATAATAAACCAAACACAGACCGGAAGCAAACTTCGGGCCAGGCACGTGTGTCCGATGAAACCGCCTATAGCTAGACAACTCTCACATTTTTACATTAAAAGAGGCTTCAGCGAAGTGTGATCATTACAAAACCCCAAAACCGTAAGACCACAGAAATACAGCTGACCATTTAATTTTCAAAACAATGCCCAGTCATCAGAACTGAGGTCTGTGTGCCCCGGAGTCTTCCGACACCAGAGCTCATAATAAGGAAAACACGCGGTACCTGATACTGGCAGGGGGAAATGACACAGAAAGTTTGTGACAGAGAGCATTTGTCTGCGAGCGTGAGAAAAAAGTCAGAGAGATGGACAGAGAATGTGTGTGCGAGAATGCGTCGTGTGACGCTGCATTTCCGTGCAGACACGGAGGGTCCTTTGTTCGGCCAATGAGAGCGTGAGCAGGATGGCTGTTTCTCTCCCCAGGCTCAGATTAGTCTCAGCTATCTAACACAACAGATACTTTGTAAATCCAGTCACCGTTACTGGAAAGCTCATCATTTTCACCCTCCCTGTCTCATCCTTCCTCTCTCTCTCACCTACGTCTCTCTCTCTTTGATTCTCGACACAGCCGATTTAATCAAATGTGAGGAGAATGCGAGAAGCTACAGAGGGCTGTTTAAGCCATCTCTGGAGCTCTGACATTTAGCAGCACAGTCTGCGGAGCTCGGCCTAGCGGCCCCTCTAATCTGGCCTGATTTATGGAGCTCTCTTCCTGCGCCTGTGCTGGTGGGGAGCGCCTCAGATCCTGGAGACAGCCTGGCGTCCCCTGCTACGGACACTCCACATGCACGCTATACCCTGCCCTCCAGCCAGTCCTACACCAGGATGTCTCTCTCTCACACACACACGGTCTCAGTACAGTGTGTTCACACACAGTCAGTGTTTGGATCACATAATCATACACAGATGATGATTATGATGCAGTTGTAAACGCGTGCAACCTCCCACCCACACACACAAACAGATCGCAAAACACATGTACTGTATGCTTTTTCTAAGCTTAGACACTTTGAGAAATGTGAGCTGACCTTTACGGCTAAACTATTTAAACTGATAAAATAGCTACTGCCAGAATAAGGCATACCGTGGAATCCAGAGGAGTAAGAAATGAAGAATATAATGCCATGATGCACTAAAACGCTCACACATTCTCGGTTTGCTGATAATTGTTACTCCCACAAGTCAGAGGGGAGAACAGACGGGGCGGCTCTGGCCATTCGTTTTGAAGCAATTGTGAAATATAGCTTGATAAATGTGAGAAGGATGTGCTATCTGCTAGCTTTCCTCCTGGCTGTGGCACTGCACGATATGGCGAATCCCATTTATCCCCATTCATCAGAATTTCACAGACATCTTAATGCATCCCAGCGTCATTCACGAGTTCTGGAGCCTCTCTCTCTCTAAGCTTGGTCTGCCACGATGGAGAACATTAACCAAATATGTAGATAACAAACAAACAAAAAACACACTAAGCACATCTTCCATGATTAAAAATAACTATTTCTTCCCTACTGACGACAACAAGGAATATTACATTAACTTTATAACTATATTAGCATCCACATTAACTGACAATAATATTAGTTAAGATTGTGCGCTGCATTTTCACATTTTGGATGTCAAAGGCCCGGTTTCAAAGACAGGGTTTATCTTAAGCCCGGACTAACCCTTAGTTAAATTAGGATATTTAAGATACTTTTATAAAAATGCCCTAGTAAAAACATTACTGGTGTGCATCTTGAGACGAAACAATGGCGCTGACATACTTTAAGATGTTTTAAGGCGAGTTATTTTCAATTAACCTGCTCAAACATTCATTTTAGTCTGGGATTAGCCTTGTCTGTGAAACCGGGCATAAATCTTTTAAATTTGGGATTTTGGATTGATCCCAACAATTTTTTTAAACCTGTGTGACCTTTTCTGCAGAACACAAAAGAAGATATTTTGAAGAATGTCGGTTACTGAATAACGGCAGTACCCATTGACTTGCACTGGTCTTGTGTCCATACAATAAAAGTGAAATGGTACTGATGTTGTTCGGTCACCAACGTTCTTCAAAATATCTTCTTTTGTGTTCAGCAGAAGAAAGAAAGTCACACAGGTTTAAATGACAGAATTTTCATTTTTTGGTGACCTATCACTTTAAGAATAGAGTAATACCACACTACACTTGGTTTGGTTAGACTCAATTGAATTAAATTGTTTGTTTAACACACTTTTTTTTCACGTTTTCCTACTCAGTTCACAAAAAAACGCTGCATTCTTTAGATTCTGTTAAAGCCGCAGTCTGCTATATGTCATCATTCAAAAAGAAACACCAGTACACTCACCAAGTGTGAAAACACTCTTCTCTTGTTTTGACTTTGGAAGCACACCTTTAATGATGGCATCAACACATTAACACCGAACTAGTCCATTGGGTTTGCTTTAATGAGGATGGGAATCATTCGTCTCCATTAGGTCGGCGTGTCTGAGCGGCAACAGCCATTATCTCCTCAAACTTGTCTAAACACACATGCTGACTGGCCTCACATGCATCGATCCTACAAACACACCCTATTACTGGAAGCCTAGTAGAAGCCTGGCCCGGACCGGACTGGTCAATAGCACTTACACCGGGAACCTCAGAGAGGGGTTTCCACTTTTGCGGGCAAACACTCGCTTTATTTGGGAGCATATGGGCACATTATTGCTGAAACATTGTCTGAATTAAGAACAGTGAGTTTTTACAGCAGCACCTTTCACATAGATGTTGTTGTATTAGGCATCTGGAAAGCTAGACTGACTCACACCTCAAATACTAGCACACATCGTATTTTATCACAAAATCTAGCTTAAGTGTCATAGAGAATGCATTAATATTTAACATGAAAAAAGCAGAATCAAAGTGGTCAGTCTGCCAGTGTGCGTACCTGCGAGTAATTTGGGATGACTAACATGGGATAGCGTGAGCGGAGGAGGATAACAAAAGGAAGAAAAACATTGTTATAACCAACAGGTTGTCTCAGTGTGCATCTGGGCCTCTTCAAGAGACAACAGTGAACATCACACAGGTCGCCCCCGCTGGGTTTTAATCGCTTCTGAAGAGGCATGATTCAGCTTTTAAAATGAAACTGGCATCATAATAAAGCAGAAATCATTGAGAGGCGGTTCACACGGAGTTCAGTACGGAGTACGCAAAAGCCCCGTCATCCTTTGCCTCTCAGCGTGGGGGCCATAAGAAAACGGATAGTATCTCTCACTGACAGAGAAGAGTTACTGTGTGAAAATCGCATGCTTTATCAAACTCTCTGGTCCACACCAGTTGAGTTTTAAGAGAGTCTAATTTTAACCTGTCACTGTGAGCTGGACGGACGGCTCGGTGGGAAGTTGTGGAGGGGGGCCTGACCCCGCGACAGAAAGAGAGGCGGTCGCCTAGGAGTGTCTCTTCGTCCGAAGCTCCCGCGGGAAGAGCAGCCTGGCAGGACACTGCGCCCCACATTCCCAACCCCTCCACACGCCCCGGCCTGGCCTTTTCTACTCTGTGGAGCCATTGGTTCCCAGGCCTGTACCCTATTTTTTTAGCTCACCCTAGTGTGGTTTTTCCCAGAGCTGTTACCCTGTGCTTAAAGTCCACGATGTACAGGGTTTTGAATTGGTCAGCCAGGGGCTGCGCCTGACTCCAGGCTGCATCAACCCTCATATCAAATCACTTTAATCAGCCATCCACAGGAGACGTCCGGCCTGCCCGCCCGAGTACAGGTGCGTTGACAGGCGCCGTCTCCCATACCACAGTGCAGGGGCCTCGTGTGTACGTGCGCATGGTAATTACGAATCGTGACACCTCGAGTGACTGAACAGTGCTGAATGAACCTTGTGCCACACCGAGGGTGCTCATGTGTGAGGACTAAAGGAGACAAGTGAACTGCAGTGCCATACCGGTGAGCCGAGGTGTCACAAACACTTTCTTTTCTTTATTAAGGGCCACGTTCATGTTGGCGGCAGTGGCTAATGCACACGGGCACGTGGAGGAGGGGTGAGGATGGACTATACAAGGAAAAAATTAAAGTTAAAGCAAATAGTGTGAGGCTATCAGGCGGTAAGGGTGCCTATGTTGAGCATTTGAGAGGAAAAGGTCATGCACCTTGGCATAGAAGGGAATTCTGGGAAAAAGGTCACACACAGATTCATAAGCATGTTAATCAGATGAGGCGACAGCTCTGACACACTTTCGGGAGTGAGTGTATGTATGAGTATACAGTATGTGTGTGTGTGTGGTCCAGGGTGTCACTATGTGCCTCTCATCACAAGTCTATTCTATGATGGTTTCTGATGTCCTGCCAGGTCAAGACACAGGCTCATCTGGTGGAGACAACAGCGGTGTGTGTCAGGGGTGGCCTTAAAAAAAGTGTAAACACTATCCCATACCTCCGGTCCGCAACATACAGGCACACACAAACAGAGATTCACTAACTAGAAGTGTATTGCTCCCAGAACAGGCCATGGAGCAGCTGTTGAAGTTAGTCTTAAGTGCGGAGATCTACTAAAGCCAGTTAAAATGCTAAAGACCTTCAAAGCCCAAGAAGAGGTCTGTGTTAGAGGCATATGAAGACTACATAAACACAGAAACCTCAAAAACATGAAAGCAGCATTCAGCGATGCAGATAAGCCCTGAATGATACAACGCAGACTAGAAGATCAAACTTTATTTATGAAATGGCCGTGGATGGAGATCATCCTTTCTTTTTTTAAATACCCGAGACCTCAAACTTTAATCTCCACATCCTGCTAAAGATTTTAGAACTCAAAGACAGGCACAACTGTTACGACTGGTGTCAGCGTTGAGTTTACATGCTAGAAAAAGCATGATGAGCATTCAGATGAAGCACGGTGGTCTCTCTGTCATCTTTTGCCCATGGAGACTTGATTAAAGCACAGGAGGCCCCAGTGGGCAACGTAACCATTAGAATACCCTCTTGGTGGTCGGGGAGGAGAATTTCGAGTTTGGTGCGATTTATTCAGGGTGTCACTCATATCTGGATGTGAGGAATGGAGAGTCCTGACCCCCGCAGGACAGGCCCAAATGTGGCAGAGAGAAGGGACGAAGCTCACGCTTGGTTCCCATGCAATCTTATTTACCCAGTGCTATTTTGGAAGTGCTTTGTGCTCCCTGAGCATATCGCAGCCTGCCTCTTCCCCTCCAGAGTTTAGGGTTATGTGAAAAGCTAAGGAGGCGAGAGGAGTGCCAAGCTGAACGATGCAGCCCACCAGGCCTTCCCCAAGTCAGAGTTAGTTTCTAAATTGACCTGCTTGAAAAGACCAGCTTTTCTCCCTGAAATGAAAACCAAACCTGTAAGACTTTTTCTTCCGCAGAAAACAAAAAAAGATATTTTGAAGAATGTTGGTAACCAAACCGTTATGGTAACCACTGTATGGATGAAAAACCACAGAGACATTTCTCAAAATATCTTCTTTTGTGTTCCACAGAAGAAAGAGTCATATACATATTCAAACGACATGAGGGTGAATAAATTATGACAGAATTATTATTTTTGGGTGAACTATCCCTTCAGGCAGCCTTGGTAGTTGACAATGCTGGACTGTGCATACTGTCTGGTTATTACTTGGACAAAAAATATTTTTTCTTATTTAAAGGGGTTTAATCTTGCAGTTTCTGAAGCAAAACAAAAGGTGTGTGTAAAATCAATTAACATTTTTAACTTCTCAGTTGACCTGAGCAGTAATATGTTTTGTTATGCAGACCGATAACTTCAAGTCCCAATGGTTCTCGTATCTCGTGACTAATTGTCACATGATATTTAGTCACAAGACAAGAAAGAATCTGTCTGCTTGTGTACATAAACAAATATTACACATAATAATATTAAAAAGACAATTTCGAAAAGTTACAATTTCTGACAAAAAAAATCGGTCACACTTCATTTTAAGGTCCAATTCTCGCTATTAACAAACCATTATCTATTACTTTTGCCTGAATAAACTCTTAATTTGGTGCTTTTTAATAGTTAGTATGATAGTTGTTAGGCTTTTGGGTATTGGGTAGGATTAGGGTTGCAGAATATGGAAAAGCAGAATATGTGCTTTATAAGTGCTAATCAACAGTCAATATTATAATAATATGCATGCTAATAAGCAACTTGTTAAGAATTGGTCCCTATACTAAAGTATTACCAAAAAATCTTTATTCTATTCTTAAAATGTATTGTTGAACACTGTGTATTTGTGACTTTAATGGCACAATTGCTTCACAACAAATGAGGGTTACTATGTACCTACAGTTAACGTTAGCATGCTAAAACCCTTTTACCCAATCTACCTTAAAAAAAAAGTTTACAGCACTGTTGCTTTTTCCCTCCCTGCCTGTAAGTACATCTTTTCTTGTGACTCTGATATCTTGAGGAGTTGCATGTTGCTTCCTGATCAAAGCACTCCACAATCTTCTTTGCTAATTGTACAATTATCTCCAGAGTGCCTCCGACAGCAAAGCCCCTTTACAGGACTCTGTCTAATGGCAGCGGCTATCAAAGCGCAGCTCTTGTTTTCTGATGTATGGCCACAGGCTTGGCTTTTAAGGGAAGCACAGACTGTGAGCCTTTAAAGGATGTCTCTGTTTTACAGAGGCTGCAAGGTTAAACCCCTCTAAATAATCTGGACAAATGGCGCTGGTTAGGTGGTCCGCATGAGCATGCGCACAAAACCAGAGAAAATAAGTAGAGCAGTAGGAAAGGTGAAAGAGGAGCAATCAAATAGAAAACGGTAAGAGATGGTGTTGACTCATTATGTGTGGCGGTCAGTTAAAACACAGTCAGAAAGGCAATTCTATACACAACACCACAATAAATAATTTTGAGAAAACTGTCTGGATAATAGAACCGCACTAATCTGATCATTACAACAATTTAACTCCAGATATGAGGTTCAATGAATGAGTTTCCATTGAGGTTAAGAGGCTGAATGAAATACAATCTTAGCTACGCAAGACCTTTCCAAAAACCATGAGATCAGTTCTGAATGTGAATGCAGATGACTTCCTGCTCTTTACAGCCTCAATGACAACGACTGTCCGATGTAACACGCCAAAGAGTTCATCAGCATCGGGAACATCTGTCCTGTCAAAACACTCTCAGCGCTGATGTGTGGCCTCTCAAACCCAGCAGCAGCCATTCCTGCAATTCTTTTTGCCACGCACTGTTCTGGGATCAGACTACTGGCGGCACGGTGGCTAAGTAGCGTACACAGAGGCAGGAAGGAGATCGCCGTCAACCTGCCACAACAAATAAAGAAGTTGCTCAAAGTAAACGGATAAGACAGTTTGTTTCGTGAGAAAATGGAAGTCTGAGGTAAAGGGGCTGTGAATCCATAGCTAATTATGTGAAGGTCTAGAGAAAGCTTACATTAAGCACTGGAGTCAGCAAGCCAACAAGAAGGTATGTGGCTCAGAAACCCACACACACGTACTGTGACCCTCGGATTTGTCACACTAATTTAGACCTTCTGTGAAGGATTTAATAGGTGAACCTTTATTGTAAAGCAAGGAAAAAGCCAGCTAGCTTTTGGCTGGGAAGAAAAATGAAGGCGCCTGATTTGGAGCCGCGAACCCCCTTCTGTCCATCTAATACCTTTATAATAAGCTTTCAGAGAAACAATGACACATTTTAATCTCCTCTTGCTTCTTTCTGTTTCTTCTCATGAAGGGCCTTGTACTAGACAAAATGGATAGAAACAACCCGGAAAAACTCAAGGCTAATCCATTTCACCCTTGTTGTGTATGCTGAAGGAAGAACATTTTCACTCACATATATATATATATGAGAGAGAGAGAGAGAGAGAGAGAGAGAGAGAGGTAAATGCAACAATTAAATTGTCAAATCCATTCATCAAGACTTGCATTAACCCTGCTGATCAGTCACGCCTACCACCATGTCACACGCTAATCGACAACGCCAAATTTATTCGGGAAACGTGCAGGATGTGGCGTTTCGTCGGTTTAAAAGTCGGTTTCAAACATGTCGAAAATAACACTGCTGACCAAAACAGGCAGTCTGAAACTGACAGAAACAGTCAGAAGAACTGTTTCCAACACATCACTCCTCGCCAAGAGCAGTGCTGGTCTTACTGTACCGGCTGCAATTAACTGTAATCCATCCTGCACATTAACAAAGCCCATGTGTACTTTTATGAAAACCATCGGGGACAGAAAGAGCCAAAACCAAGCCAGGACACCACCACATCGTTTATACCAGATCATCAATATGGGCTTTCAAGTTAAGACTACTAGACACATAAGCAGCGCCATTTTTTAATAAATTCATGGACATTGGTCAAACACGGTTAGCGTTTCGTGGCACACTAAAGGCCATACCACCCGTACCGTACAAAAGGCTGATTGGCTGGTGAAACAAAAGATAGACATACAAATATAAAAGGTGTCAGTGGTTTATGTTTTTCTATGTGCTGTAATTGAGATTTTGAAAGCGAAGACACACAACAAGTCACATATGGCAGATGGATAAGAGGAGAGAAGAAAGAGGACTGAGCGAAAGCATTAAAGCGAGAAAAATGCACCGTCTGTATCTCTCTCTCTGCGTCCTCGGGCCTTGGTAATGCTTTGCACAGGCCGGCTTTTGAAGGTCATGCGATAGCTGCTCACCCAGCTGTTTTAATATTTACTGTATCTCCTTTTTTTCTGCTACCTAATCTGTCTCACTTCTCCAGATTATCACCAGAGGCAAAGATTACCAAAAACACAACCATAAAAACAACAACAAAAAAGAATGAATTAAAGAGGAATCTGCCAAGCTCTTAATCCTAAAAGGACCGATCTCTGTGCAGCCGAACCGCCCGCAGCAACTCGCGTCAGCCAGTGTGGCTAACGCACCGGAGGAGAATTATAGCAGGGATGCAGACAGATTACAGCTGGGCTCAGGGGTGTGACAGTAGCGCCATGGGCCGTGGACCCTCCTGCTGTTGCTGCTTTGGCTCTGATATACGACAGACCTGAGGGTAGAGCCGGACCGGGGCTATAGGGTTACCGGACACCCTGTGCCAATGAGCAGGTCACAGCCCACCAAAAGTGCCCATTTATCTGTGATAGAGCAACGTCTGCTCTTCTGGGCTCAGAAATGAGATTTTGGAGAAACGGCACGTGTAGTATTGAGGCAAATATGGGCTGTGTTTTTAGGGGAACCGCAAGGCTTTGTATTGGGCCACATCCAAAAAGAGACAGTGGAGCTTACCGGTAGCCCTCTCTTGACACTCTTGACCTCAGTCTCGCCTACAACTCTAAACCAACTTCCGTCTCTCAAATGGCTGTCCTCAGAAGCACATGCCAAAATAACAGCCGCCCACTTTTCAACACCTTGCAGAGCGTCTTTGCTGACGTCTTTCTTTCTCTCTCCCGCGACTCATCCGTTGCTCCCTTCCACTCTATAAACAGGTCGCTGCTGGTTGCTGTTGGGAAGGGAACAGTAAACACACGGAGAGGGTTTGAGAGAGGGTGAGCACAGCGTGCATGCTGCAGTCGGAGTCCTGATGAGACCGAAGTATTCACACCAGCCCCTGACCGCCAGCTGACCCTCGCGGATCAACAGCTGCCGCATGTTTGAAGTCTCCCTCGCTGGCTCACGTTTCATTCGGGGACTTTTTCTGACAATATTATTCGAAGGAATAATCTGCCCAGTTAGATGCTTTTGTAACACCCAATCTAATTCGACCACCACCGAGCAGTCAGCGCTGGTTACCGATCTGACCGCGTCCAAGAGCTTCCACAAAAACCTGACCATTACTTGGAAAGACTCTATATCTGTGCAGATACAGAAATAGATCTATCAGCTCAGCGAGCGTGTGCATATAAACAGACAAACACACACAAGCACTCAAAACGTAGGCAGATGGAAGAAGGTGTTTTCGAATCTGTACTCAAGTTTGTGGGATGACTGAGGTGTGTATCTTTCTCTTGTGTGTGCATTCAGTGAAAAGTGATAAGAGTAGATTCGGCCGGCAGCACTGCCTAGGGCTAAAGAGCAGCTTTAGTCATTTAGCAGAGCATGAGAGAGCATAGAGGAATAATGCACAATCCCATCCACCATACACCATTCCTGACCTTACTGCAATACACATACAGTACAACCACACATACAACTAAGAAAACATTTGACTTTACAAAAATAATGTTATCATGTTAAATAATGCATTAAATTATTATGACAACAGTCAGAACAAAATAGGAGTGGAAAATAAGAGAGAAAATTGCTGTACCAATTGACGTTGCTGTACCAATACGTGACACTAATACAGAATGCATCCAAACACTCTACAAAGTCTTGAAGAAAAAGTTTTTTAAAATGTTAGAAAAATCTGTTAACATCTATAAATATGTATTTTAAGTCATACAAATAAATGTATTATTTTAAATCAGTCAAGTGCCTGCCAATTCACTGTTTGCTTCTATGTGCAATTCTGGCTTTAGACATCACAAAGAAGATCTCTTTTTGCTTTTATTTTTTAAATGACCACTAAAATGTGCATTATTATTTATGCTCATGTGTGCAGATACTAAACAGTAGCCTACATGCCTGTTTCAATATGTTTTTTTTTTGCCAAACCCTCACTGCAGATATTCAGTACTTTGTGTGGAAAGCAAGGCTATAATACTTTAGTTTACTAAAACTATAAAATAATAAAAAATAAAAATAAAACCAATAAAATAAAATCTTGACCTAATTATTGGATAAACTTCAACCAAATGAAAATTAGAAAGGTTGCCTCAGGACTACACTGAAATACGTTTAAGCTGATGCAATAAAAAAACGAAACTAAAACTTAATATACGTTTTATAAAAAAAATAATATATAGGTTCTGTAGCCATCTTTAAGAATGAAAACACATCTCTTCCGTCAACACCTGACTGATCAGTTCTGACTTCTATCTCTTTTCTACTCTCTCTCAAAAAAAAACTTAGCTCTGTATACTGTGGTGGGCTATATGAGACCAGTTTTCTTTTATTGCACTTATGCTTTTTGTTGTCCTTATGTTGTTCCAGTCATTATTCCTTCCATTGTTTCCCTCATCTGTAAGTCGCTTTGGATAAAAGCGTCTGCTAAATGACTAAATGTAAATGTAAATATATAGCAACATAAAAATAGAACACATAAATAATAAAAGGACAAAATCACATAACAAACGATACAATTTTTACTAAAATTAACATGAAAACTAAAAATATAAAAATAAAATTGAATTCAAAATATGAATAAAACTACAATAAAACTATTGTAACTGTTGAAAAGGCCTTACAAGGCCCTTTCCTGTTTGAGATGCCATAAAGCAGACACCGATCAGACATTTTTCCGAAAACAATTCACTAACACAAAGGAAAACAGTGAAACATGCATGCGGACACGCAAACAGATACAAGTAGCATTCCTCACAAGAAACCCACCAACTTCAACCAAGCGCACTTTCGGTCTCATTATTAGCTGAACTGAGGCATTCCATCTCTGTGAGTGAATAATCAGCCTTTGTGTGAACACAGGGAACAATGTTAACCCTTAGTCCTGTCATGTAAGCTTATTACCCCGAAAGCACGTACAGGCCAAGAGCCCAAATACACAGCCACAGGATTAGCTAATCTACCACTCCCCCTGCTAGCACGGCGACAGCAGGGTTTGGGTTCAAAGGTCTACATCTCTTAAAATCAATGTTTATGTGCGGAGGAAAATGCATTTGTTACATATTATGTTTGTTTGTGTGTGTGTGTGTGTGTGTGTGTGTGTGTGCGTTCATGTTTGTATATCCCGGTGGGGACCTAAACCTGAATACACACCAACACATGGGGACTCGTGTTACCGTGGGGACCAAAATTGAGGTCCCCAGGGGCAAAAAAACTAATAAATTGTACAGAACAATTTTTTTTACAAATCTAAAAATGCAAAAAGTGTTCTATGATCTTTAGGTTTAGGGATAGGGTTAGGGGATAGAATATACAGTTTGTACAGTATAAAAACATTACGCCTATGGACTGTCCCCACGGGGATAGTCAACCAAAGCCTGTGCGTGTGTGTGTGTGTGTGTGTGTGTGTGTGTGCGTGCGTGCGTGCGTGTGTGTGTGTGTAATAACACTGTGGGGTTTGCATATTCTGTGCAGTGTGAAAGCTAATGATCGTGTTTCCTCCATTTGTTACTTTTAGCTGGCTCCTTGCACAATTTTCCAGAAGTTCAAGTAAAGTTGAAAGGTGAGGAGGTCAAGGCGGTTGTGGAAAGCCGGGCTGTTGGAAAGGGGGCACAAACGCACAAGCCGTCTGGACAATGTGGTGTTTAAGGGGGTGGAGAGTGTGTGTACCCGTTCCTCTTCTTTAATCTCTCACACACCACTGTCTTTCACTGAAGACTCCCAGAAACACGCACACACATACTCACACGTACACACAAAACCACAAACACATACAAATAAACTCTTTCTTTCTTTACACCCTTACAAATGTGACTAAACACACAAATCGTTTAGTATTTAAATCAACGGCATAAAGTTGACATTCTTTCTTTGGAAAAAGAAACAAATATGAACGTGTGGATTGATGCTTCATTTTTATGCGTGTGAAAGGCGCATGCTGAGAGCCGTTGAGTGCACGCTTACTAATGCGTCTAAAAGCCATACTATGTGCCTACTGAAAAAAGAAGATGGAGTAAAGTCAGACCTAAGTAAAGCCAACGTAACCCATCAACAGTTACTGAGTTACATGTGGTGCTAAGCTCCAGGGGGAGGATTGCATACCCCTCCGCCTCTGGCCTTCTTTAATCTGGGGTCCCGCGCTGCTGGCCCTGGCTTATTCCTCTCAACACTCTCATAAAGATGACAAAGCCCTGATCAAAGCCAATGGCTGGCCCCTCGGTTTATTTGAGCACAGAGTCATTCACAGTGCAGAGAAGAAACACACACATGTACGGTCTGGTTTCGCACACACGCCGGTCAGACGGGCCGCGGTGCTGAGTCAAGGGCCATCGGAGAGGCGGTCCACTCATTTAAAAAGAGACACCAAAGTGCCACAGCACCCAGAGAAAGACGCGAAAACAAGACTTTAGCACATCAGAACAGAATTTGCTAATGGAGAAGACATGCTAGCTGAGGGTGATAGCTCTGCGAAAGCCATTAGCTAGTCAGGCCCCTGACAGCCATTTAGAAGCCGCTGTTTTTCCACTCTGCCTCTGCTCTCATCAGTCCCGCGGTCGGAGGAGGCTCGTGTTTCTCATGGGGAGAGGAGGTGTGAGCGGAGGACATCTTCGACACCGAACTTGAACGTTTGAACCCACAGCTCTCAGAGAGCTCAGTGGGGAAGAGGGTGAGATAAAGAAGTAGAGCAGAACGTGTGAGTGAGATAGTTCAGAGAGCCTTTGATCCGCGGACATTGCTGTATAGATACACTTTTTACAACGATTTGACTGGGAAGAAAGGAAAACACGGATGGCGGGGAGTTTCATCTGTTCGTCCCGAGTTAAGAATGACAATAGACACACGGTGAGGATGAATCATTGCGACGAAAAATGAAACCAAAAAAGGGCAATTAAAACATGGGCAGGCTGTATTTTGTCACCAACAAAATTTACAGCTTTGGTTCTGTTATATAAATCAAACAAAGCATCCCAGGCCACATAGTGTGGCACATGTTGTCATTTATTCAGCCACAGAGTGAAAGCTCTTTTAAATTATGGCGCAGCATTCCCGTTCAACAGATAAAACTGAAGATATTACAGGAAATCGTGTTGACTTTGGTCCCTACAGATACAATTAGTAGCCAACTTTACAAAATCAGAAATCAGAAAATTAGGCAAAACACACAGACGTGCTCAAGGAAAAGGCACGCATATTAACATCCTGCTAACCTCTAAACAAAACGTAAAGACACCCAGTGAGCACATGAAATAAAATTGTCACCTGGATAGAGAAAGACGAAAAAAAATTAAGTAAAAAAGAGCTCCTTAAGACC
Source organism: Triplophysa rosa (assembly GCF_024868665.1). Classification (NCBI taxonomy): domain Eukaryota; kingdom Metazoa; phylum Chordata; class Actinopteri; order Cypriniformes; family Nemacheilidae; genus Triplophysa; species Triplophysa rosa. The sequence continues at coordinate 15,356,719 of NC_079903.1, read as the reverse complement.
ATGAACATAATGTTAACTTATCGGTGTGAACTACTAAGATCCTTTGCTTTGGACATGCACACACATACACGCATACACTAGCGTGACTCATCCCTCAGTTTTTTGACGGGCTAAAAACAGACCCAGTGACACCTAGCTGAGCCACACAGGAGGGCCTGTTATAGAGCTGAAGTTTTCAGGTGTTCGTTCACTGCCAGAGGACAACAGCACCTGCCCAGCATGCGTGTGTGCATCTGTCTACACGAGGAGGTGCCCAACTCCACACAGCTCTTGACGCGCACACACACATAGCCTCTCGAGCATTAAAAGACGGCATGCTGTAAATGAGAGGGGCTCTTCATGAAAGAACAGCAATTATCAGCACAGATATCACAAGAGCATCACAAGATGCTGTAAAACAGCTGTGGCCATTAACCATACTTAGCTAATGCAGTAATGCCACTTAATGACATGATCACACACTGTTGATCTGACTGGGGTTGAAAGTGTGTGTTGTTTTCTTTCTGTTTGTGTTTAAAAACATGTAGATTTGGTTTTGTATATGAAAGAACAGCTAAATTATACAAACTAATATATACTGTACATACACATAGGTTTTAGTCTCTATATAAGCAAGAAAATTTCGTAGAAATCTGTTATTTTTAAGCTAATTAAAGAATATTTTCTACCTCTACCACAAAAACCTCTCAAAGGTCCAGTGTATGAAATTTAGCGGCATCTAGCGGTGAGGTCGCGAATTGCAACCAATGGCTCACTTACTACACTGTGTATGTAGATAGAAATAGCTCATTCTCAGGCTATAAAAATACAACGCTTCATTATGTAAGGTCTTTATACCCCTCTGAAGACATAGTTATGAATATTATATTGCATTTCTGCCAATAGATCCTCCAAAAAATAACACACTAGACCTTTAACATAATTACATTTAATGTCAAATGTGATTTTAGCTCATTTAGAAGGCTTTTTTTGCATTTATATAGGGTAGTTTTTTTAATATAATGACGAAGTATAACTGAACCTATACACACGCACAGAGAGAGAGAGAGAGAGAGAGAGAGAGAGAGAGAGAGAGAGAGAGAGAGAGGAAGGTCTGTATTGTACGCCATTGATAGGCTTTTAAATGTCAATCGCTTAATTTACTGAAAACATGTACAAACTTGCTACAGCCTCATAAATTTGAGCAAGAGGGCTCTGAGAGTTAATGAACAGCTTGTAAAACATGAATGAAGGGGTCAGGGCATTACAACGCGTGATATTGTGAATGAAAAGCATGTGAGAGGTTGGAGGATTGTTGGCTTTCACCCAGCCCATCTGACCAGCAGACCAAGAGGCAAGGTAAAGAGGGGAAGGAGGTGGGGGTTGGGTGGAAAGACGAGAGAGGAAAACAGGAGGTCAAGACCTGAGATGGTGAGTGAATGTTACAATAAGGGCATGTGAATGTTGAGTTATTAAATACAAACCAGCACATACAAGTCAACAAAAAGGCTTCAAAAAGTATTAGTGACAAAATGTTTAAATGTAATTACATTGTACATCAATATCAAAACAACAAGTGGCAAATATTTTCAAGACAAAGGCATGTCAAGAAAAGAGTGTCACTAAAAGACATTTTTGCCACTAAAATACATTCCTACTTGTAAGTTGCTACTGTATGGATAAAATCGTCATTTTAATGCATTAGTTAACATGAACTAACAATGAGCAATACTTCTACAGCATTTATTAATCTTAGTTTATGTTAATTTCAGTATTTACATTTTTCAAATCAAAAGTTGCAACTGTTAACATTAGTTATCACACAATGAACTAATATGAATAATTGGGTCACACTTCAGTATAGGGGGCAATTTTCGCTATTAACAAACCATTAACTATGACTTTTTCCCCAATTAACTCTTAATTTGTTGCTAATTAATAGTTAGTAGGGTAGTTGTTAGGTTTAGGTATTGGGTAGGATTAGGGATGTAGAGTATGGTCATGCAGAACATGTGCTTTAAAAGAACAACTAATAAACAGCCAATATACAAATAATAGGCATGCTAAAAACAGCTAGTTAATAGTGAGAATTGCCCCCTATACTGAAGTTTTACCAATAATTGTATTGACATTAACTAACATTAACAAGTTTTAATAGATGATCAAAAAACGATGTTGCTTATTGTTAGTTCATACTAGCTAATGCATTTACTAATGTTAACAGTTACAACCTTATTGCAAAACTTTATTCTAAAAAGTTACCAAAGTTTTTAAATAATAAAAAATAAATACATTGTTTAAAATCAAAGGAAAGTATACCAGCACTGTCTAGCTGTCAAATGTTAGTGGAAAATATCCAGAGTTAATAGGATATACTCCATTTTTAACAGCCTGCCCCACATCCACATACATCCCTTAAAAATGGCACGTGGACAGTTTGGTTAAAAGTAATTGCCACAATATAAAAAAACATCTAAAAAGTTAATTCTGATAAAATGTATCAAGTGCAGATGCCTTTGGCTTAATAGTTTGTTATCTAAGGCAAGTTTAGACATTTTAACAAACAGCCTGAGTGAGCCACTGTACCACTACTGTAGTTTGTTTGCTGAATACACTGTGTGAGGCGCTGACCTTTTTCACTTGAGCAGGGCCCACACAAAGGTCAGCCAATCAGTGTCAGGGACATAAGGGCAGGAAAAGATGTACTGTATAATTACCTCAATCAATTTAATAGGTGGGGGGAGAGAGCACGGCCAATGTGACCAAAGTAACCAACACCCCCAAGCACTAACACAACATGAACAAACAAAAGTGCAAACTTCCAAACAGGTAAACGAGGTAAGCCATGTACACACACTCTCAAACCGCCTCTCACAGCGAGAGCAATCATTTCAGATTTTGGCCCTTGTATGTTCAGGAGGACAGACACTTCCCTGTATCTGACCCAGCTATCACCTATTCTCTCTCTGTTAGGGTCTTATCAACATAGCCCAGCGCTCAGCCAACGGCTCACGTTACACGATTTGGTGCAATTGCTTTTAAACTGACCCACACTCATACAATGAAGCTCAGTTAAGAGGAGATGGGAAACATGAAAGCCCCCTGTTGATGTCCCCCCGGCCTGACCGCATATACCCTTGGCTGTGATCAAAAGCAGGAATTTGATTAACGGAGATAATGGAAGACGATGGGGTGAAAACAAACTTTCGCAGCTGTGCCACCTCGGAGGCAATGAGACTATGAGCGAAATGCGGAAAACTTCAAGGTGGCCACCCAAATGGATGATAGCAAGGATGTGGGAGATGACCCTGACGCCATTCTCAAAGTTCATGGGAGCTTGAACGTTATGCTTTTTTTACCTACAGCTTTTATTACAGATTATGAATTTTAGCTAGACAACCGAGGAGATGGTAATTAGACCTGATCTGCTTTAAATTGCATGCAGAACTGTGTGGTTATGCGTGCTTGCAAGAGAGCCTGTGGTAAAGTGTGTGCTTTATGACTTCACACGAAGTACCCAACTTCATCTATCCAACAACTCCCAGCTAACACACATGACCATTTACATTTACATTTATGCATTTGGCAGACGCTTTTATCCAAAGCGACTTACATTGCATTATCCTATACATTTTGTTTCTAAGTACGTGCAATCCCCTGGGATCGAACCCACGACCTTGCCGTTTTTAGCGCCATACTCTTACCACTGAGCTACAGGAAACCAGACCATACGATGGTCCATATGATTCCCCGACTTGTACAAAACAGATCAACAAAAAGCAATTCGGCACCGGCGGAAAGCTGAGCAGTGGCCATGAGAGCCATGTGGCCGCTGAGAGGTGTCAGCGTGGAGCCAGACCCTGAGCCTACATTCAGGGCTTATCTATTGTGTGGCAACAAGCAGACTCATTCAGGGGGCCTGTGTCGCCAAACTCTGCTAATGAGCGTAGCCAGCAGGGCCACGGCGCTACACAGGGCCCCCATTCAGCAGCACAATGCAGGGGCCAGGTTTCCACAGTGGGCAGTTGGAGTAGGGGGCCGGCAGAGGCGGTCAGGGCACTCAGCCCCTATCAAAAGGGCAAAGCCCGATCTCTGTCTGCACACACTTTAATGACCAGCCATTAAAACAATGACAGCAGCAGAGAGAGAACGTGTGGACAGAGAGGAGAAAAGAGACCGTAGCCATAATAACTTTCATCATTACATCACTAGTTGGAGTCCACACTTTTTGTGATGTACAGCTAACAGGGGCAAACAGGAGTCACGTGCAAATTTGCTTAAGTCTTTATTCAAATATATTATTAAAGATGTATTAAATGTTATCAAAAATGATTTTAACTGATACAACTGTAGTCAATGTACAGTATGTTTTTGTTTTCTGTAAGCTTCCTGTTTTTATGTTTAAATAAAACCCATCCCCTGATATACAGTACTGTATGTTGCTTCCTTGCCAGATGAATACCTTATGTGTTGTACAATACACCTCATTGTTTGATAATATTGTTGCAAATATTGTACAAATATGCTCTCATGACACCATTTTTACTGTATATATATATATATATATGCAAAAGCATACGTCTCCTATTAGCTCCTATTAGTTGCACATCACAGTAACTGGTTTTCATGAGAAAAAGAAACAACGCTCATCTGTAGGTGGTGTGTAGTACCTAAAAGACTCATTGGGTGTTGAATGTTAAAAAGCCTTGGGGTTCAGCCTGTGACCAACAGCAATCACCCAAAACACCATAGCAACCACCCATAACGACCTATTAACTGCTTAGCAATGCAATAAAAACACCCGGCAAGTGTTTTACATAGACAAGCATTATGTACATTTCCTCTGAAAATATGAATATCTACTTAAGATTATCGTTATTTTTATGAAAATTATAATAAACGAATGCGTGCAAGTCTGGACATGCCCAGGTCATGATCAGGTTTAAGAGTAAGAGAGAGATGGAGAGAGAAGAAGCAAAATGTCTGTCTTCTGCTGTCTTCCCATAGTTGACAGGAAAAAAGTGGGAAAAAAGACTTCTGGATGTTCTGGAGACACATGACCATGGCGACTGTAAAAGCAGGCCATGTCAGCTCCCATCAGCCCAAGAGTTTTTTTTTTTCACAGCAGCTATTTTCAATGCTCCCAGGAGCAGGAGTGGCCGGCCATTAAAACCCTGTTAAAACACTTCTGATGTTGTCAGCGGCCGCGAGGCGGAGTGCCCGGCCCAAACGCTGAGATGCTATCTCCCTGCAGCAGTTCACTGCCGCTGTCAATACTGTGAGCGGGAAGGTGCAAGATGAATAACAACCTAATTTGGGCATCAAAGTTTTATGGCGCTTTCTCCAGGCAGAGCACTGAGAGGTGGGGCTTGCGCTTCAGCACATCATATGACCTTCACTCCTGAACCTTTTAAAACCTTTTAAAACGGCCAGCTAACACTCCCACGTATTAAAAGGAAGGCGGAAAAAGGAGAGTGAAAAAACACGCCGGTCTCACTTTTACAGTTCCAACCTCAGGCTGAATTACATTTGCAGCATTTAGGTGGATAATAGTGACTCTCTCAGCACGCTTGGTCTGACCTCCAGAAGCTTTTTGCTCGAGAGGAACTTTATTTATTCACTACATCTGCCCAATCGCCAGAACCCATAACGCAACTCGGAGAAACGCTTCGGGAAACTTCACTTTGCTTCTTTGACCTCTTTTTTAACACTTTTTGCTACAAGGAAGGAAACACCTCAGGAGGGAAGAGTCCAGAGAGATGTCAGAGAGAGAGAGAGAGAGAGAGCTTTTTACTAAGATCTCTAAAGGAGGCGGGTGAACTCCCAGCTCAGATGCCAAACCTCTGCGGACGTGCAGGTTCTACCAGCATGGTTTTTTATTATGTTGAATGCACAAGCTTGGATAATGTCTCTTACTGATGCACTGATGCTCTGAAAGCACTACACCCTCAACCTGCAGGAATCAATATGTGGTTTAAGTTCTTGTAGAACTCAGAATGAAAGACGGAGATGAAATGTGCACGCATACACAAACAGACCACTCCAGCACAACAGACACATAAATTCATTTACTGTCACACATACATCCAGATAGCCAAGTTACTTCAATGACGAATAAAATAGATGGCATCACATATTCATAAATAGTCATTTTGTTTCAATCAGAAGATGAAAGTGGTAGCTGCACACAGAACAAAAACAGGCGTCCACCAACAAAGCGAATTGCTCTATGCCGCACCACAACAGACGCCTGCAGTGTAAACAGTATCTCCATTGATTATAATGTGAGTCACTCAGTTTTGACGGTCATGTTCGGTGTAAACACAGTTTAAGACAAACTACACATATGACACATCTTTCTAGACAATCCATGTCTCACACAACAGCGGCTTGGACAGTCTCATAAGGAGCCCGATCTGACGCCATATGAGACCACAAACACCACTGTGTTTAAACACCGCTGCAGATATGACACGAACTTTAGTCAGCATTGTAACCAAGTTGTGTAGTCTGAGTCCCTCAATGACGCTGTGAACCCGAGCCAAGGCCTATAAAAGCTTCAACACAAAGACGTGCATTGAGCAGGGTGCTGGGTGACTGAGCGTCTCACCACGGTTCTGAGGACAGATGGGGACGTTTGACATAATTCAGACGAGCCAAAGATACAGAACGAGAGCGTGGCGCGACTAGATGAACTTTGAAGACGCGTTATTGGCGACTATGGGTCGACTTTTCTGGGAGACATCACGCAAAGCAAACAAACAAGTCAAACAGGGCTGGAGAAATGAGTCCTGTAAAACGACCACAGTGACAGGCTAACTGGCGACTGACATTTTAGTCTGGTCTGGCGGGGGGTGAAAGTGCGTACGCACTGTGTTTTTATATGTTCGGGAACAGTGTGACCAATTGTTTCAGGAAATTACAGGCTGATGTACATATATAACACAGCACATGCAAACTATCCAACTACAAACAATACGTGACCGTATATCAAAATGTGCAATAAAAGCTATCATGAAAGGGAGACCATGGCTCACGTAAAATAAAACCGCTTTTTTTGCACTGCTGACATAACTAATAGCTCATATAGTCACAAATACTACTTAGTTTTTAGGAGACAATCTTTTTGAAGCACGACATTTTTTCAGTAATGACGCATTTTAAAAATATAACAAAATACTCCACAAGATAATAACTGTAGGGCACATCATATTTTATCTATTAAGAATTGATAGGAGGGGGTTGAAAAAGAGGAGGACTTGATGATGTCAGCCAAAAAGGAAAGGCATTTCAAAGGTGATAGAAAGAACACTGAACAAAGTAACAAATGAAACAATTTTTATAAAAAATCCCATAGACCTTTTAGATCTATTTTTGTTACGGGAAACAACACGCAATGATAAAAAGACAAGCAACATGTAATAAAAGCAGAGTAATTAATCGCGATTATTCGATTCCAAAATAAAATGTTTGTGCGTATGTTGTGTATATTTACAGTATGTACTGTAAAAATGCACAAACATACATGTATATATAACAAATATTAACATAATAAAAAAAAAAAAAATATATATATATATATATACAGTATGTACATTTATACCTAAATAAATGAAGAGTTCATTTGAAAAAACAGATAACTTCATTGTAATAATGTTAAAAATAATGTTTTTATTGTGCATTTCAATTAATATCAGTCAAACTGCACTTGGGTTGCTTTGATTAAGTTATAACAACTCAAAAAAATACAGCTAGCTAACACAATAAACACATGATAACAAAATACATGATTTTTGAAAATGTTATCTGTTTTAGTAAATATACTCTTCAAATATTAATGATGAATGACACACAATAAATATACTGTATAAATATATACATGTATATTTGTGTATTTATATATACATATAAATACACACATATTATAAAAACACGACATTTATTTTGCAATCAATTAATCGCAATTAATCGATTGTTTCATATCGACTTTAAATCTCATTTTATAAAGTTCAACTCTACATTTACTTGATATACAGAACGTGGTCTACTGTATGAGGTCTAACAGGAAGTTGAGGCTGATGACTGTATTTGGGCACAGAGAGCCGTGATGTGACCCAGACAGAGTGTTCAATAAGAACAGCCGCTTCAGCTAGGCTGTGTGATAAAAGAAGGTTTAAGGAGGCTTCGTCTCACTGAGCCCTTTCATGATTTTTATAAGGCCATTCTCAGGAGGGACTGGTGTGTACGTGCGTGTTTTTTCCCAGCTCACCTCTGCTCTGCGTCTCCCCCGCCGCGCAGGAGTTTATTCACAGGAAATGTGCGGGGACCATCATGCCTGGCTGCCTGATACAGAGTGACACGGAGTCTCTTTTGAGAGGAGAAGTTAGCATGTCGGGGAGGTCATCAGAGGGCATATAGACAGTCGATAAAATATTCAATATGCCACTCTAATATCATGGATCTAATAACAGAAAAACTGGAGTTGGGAGAAAAGACTAAATTTATTGATGTAAGAGATTCACTCATTTATGATCTCATTGACTCATTCGCCCCATGTGTTCACTTTGTGGGAAACGGCATGGATTTTCTCCCGGGCTCGTGTCTACATAGTGAAAGTTCAAAAGTGCACCATGACCTCTCGGAAGGATCGTGGCCATGCACACCGCACAATGGAGGAGAAGGCGAAGATGTCTTCCTCAACCACTATCCATTCAGGACTGGTTCTAATTTTTGTCTTTCCTCCGGCTATTTCTCTTCTGTCCTTTTTTTCTTGTATCCTTCCTGCCTCCAGGCAGGGACCGTGCACACAGCTGACCTCACGAGCTTGTGTCTCGCTATTGTTTCAGTATCACCGTGGCATACGGCCCACTGCTTCTCATCACTACAACACAGAGTCAAATATCCGTCGTCAATCCACAGCAACCATATGGCCAGATCACATTAACTCTACCCTCTCGATGGAAACCACTCTAAGGGCGATAAACATTATTTTACAATGATGATTGGAAAGAAATTATACTGAAAGTGCTAAAGAACCAATTGTAAATAGGCTTGTTTAATAATAATAATGTATAAAAACGTCACCGGAAGAACATTTTATGTACACTTTATATGACAAAAAATAAAATGTTTTTGGACGTTTTTAATACACAGTGGAGTATATATAATTGAGTACTATTATTGAGTACTGATATTTTTATTATCAAACAAGCCTATTTACAATTGGTAAAAAAAAGTTAGACTAAGTTGCAGGTTACCTTCCTGGCCAGTAAACCAAAGCCTGCGTGCTCACCCCACACACAGAAAAGGCAATGCTTTTGTGCTTTTTTTTCAAATAGAAGCTGAATTTTTGGTTGTTGTAGAAAATAACACTTTTTCAATGAATGACTTGGACAGAATAAAGAAGAAAAAGCAGCCAATCAGAGCTTAAAATAGATGGCAACTCCTAGACAAAAGGCGCCCACTGTCAAGATGCTAAAAATAGTTTTTTAAGTTTTATTTTTTTAAGGCGCAAGATAATTCACATAGTTCTGTTTGTTTTATTTCATACTTGCTTAGTGAATAAGTTTACTATTACGCTAAAACAGAACGATAAAGAACAAGTAAAGGGAAACTTTTGACCAGTACTGTATCTGTTCTTCAAGTAGAGGTTTGTATTGCCCACACTGTAATACAACAGAGAGTTCAACAGGCTGCACAGCTTTCAGATACCTATAAATAAATGTTTTTCGCTGTCATCTCAAAGCTTGTATGGCTGTACAGTGACTAGACTGATGCAAACTGATGAAAAACATTCTGTCGCTAGCGACAACATGACCAGTAACACGAAAATAAAGAAAAAAGCATTTGGTTTGAATATAGACCCTCTTCTCTCCTTTACCACCATTTTCACAACAAAACACATCTTGCAGGACCTCCCACGACTACTGGCCATAATGTGTTCCAGTGCACAATGTGTTCCACAGTGCCAAGGGCTAAAGGACACAATACACACACAGCGGTCTGTCACTAAACACTGTATGACACAAACACTCCGTGGGGCACAACGCAATACAAGTGGGTGGAATAAACCAAGGAGTCCACCCTCACGCTCCTTGCGAGAATTCTTCAAATAAAGTTAATCGGCTAAAGGAGGGGTGGGCAAAATGTGAGTCTACAAAGACACAAACTTGAAGAATGCTGCTGGTCTGGAGATCTGCAGGGCTGACATTCAGGACAATGGGGCATATTTTCCTAGATGCAGAAAGCGATAGCACGTGTGCCGGCATCACAAAGGGGCGCCTCTTTTTGCCCGTCGCGGTGCCGTGAGAAAGACAAGCTTGTTGCGTAGATTAGCACAGGAGCCCGTTTCATTGACGGCCTTTCATTACCATCTAAAATGCGCAGTCTCTTGAATCAAGACGGGGTTTCGGCATAGCTCGGCCTCCCACTCACGAGAGCTCGGAGCTTTGGATGTCGCACTGCCCCCCATCCCGTCTGCTGTGGAAGATGATGACTTGGAAAAGTGGCAACATTTGTTTCCACTTAGGTTATATGATCTCTAGAGGTCTAATTTGAACAAATCTCCCACTACAGCTGCAAATGTTACTCCTCGTGTAAGATCTGTAGTAAACAGACTGGAGCTAATGTTGCGCTAAAGTAAATAGAGCGCTGGGTCAAGAGCGCAGCGTGGCAGGGCTGGAACGGTCAAGGCCCGAGCTATAACACTTCCTTCTCATTATTGCCAAAGAGAGATACACCGGAACCCTGTCATTTACAAACAGCTTTTTCTACATTGAAAAACAGTGGTGAAAGTGAAACAAAAAAATGGGCTTGAGATTTATGGGTCACTTGAAGCTCTTTTTCTGTAAATTTCACTGTCATGATCCCATCCTGTCCCGGCAGGCGTCTCGAGCACTGCTCTTACCATAGTGGGAGGTGAGCGAGCCCCGGGCAAGGCGGTGCCTTTGAGTGTGTGCTGGTGAAAACTTAATGACTTGTCCTGTTCAATCTCCATTTCTTTGGCCGAGGAGATGAGACTTCTTTCCTTTCTCTGCACATCATGCATCATGCATGATTTCGGCTCTGCCGAAATCATCAGTAGCTTTTTCTGCCCACACCATTAAGTTTTCATGTTAAATAAGGATACGCGCAAGGACACGGCTCATGTTTGTGTTGTGTTGAAGCAGAAACAGTTTCCTCCTGTCAGCCGCTGTACCTCACTACAGTTCTATTAAGTAACAAGGAAAGTTTAAACAGATACATATTAGGGATGCGCAAAACTACATACAGTATTTTGTAAGGAGGGTTGCCAGGCACTCAAAAACAGCACATAATGTGAAATCCTCTGTATGTGTATAGCGGTAATGACGGTGCTTTAAATAAGACGATTTAAAGCACAATCAATAAAAATACATTAGTGTCAAAAGTTTAGGGTCACTTAATCATTCTTTATTATTATTAATATTATTATGAAAATGTAAAAGGTTAAAATAATTATAAAAACTACAGAATAACACAAATAGAACTACTGTATTATAAAAAGAAAAATATGAAATAAAAACAAAAATCGTTAATTGTAATTTAATGTTATGTACTCACTCTGCAAATATTTTGCAGAAATTTTCTCTTGGCATTTTATCAACCTGCTTCTTGAGGTCTCACCCTGGAATTATTTTAAAGCATGTATTGAGGGGATTTCCATCTATTCTGGGCTGCTTATTCTTTATTATTCAGTCCAAGTCATCCACATCTAAAACATTTTTTTATTTAAGATTTGTTATTTAACGTGAAGCTAATTTTAAACATTTCTCATCATTCACCTTCCTATATAAAACATTTCAAAGAACACGAGAAACATTTAATCTAACACTTTAAACTTTTCACCAGAGCAAAAATATAATCGGCAAATATCCCAAACTTTTATACAGAAATACAAAAACTGCAAAAGGAAAAAACTACCACATCCCATTTACTACCAGCGGTGTGGATATTCACTTTCTGATATCCGACTGCCAAACCTGAATGAGCAAGATGCCATTGAGACGCGTCATACACACAAAGAGGTCACTCTAAAAAAAAAAGGTGGAAGAATCTGGTTGGGGAGACGTGGAGAACAGGGCAGGGAGTCTGATGTCTGGCAGATGACAGATCCCTAAATTCCTTCCTTGCGACTACAGGACAGAAGCCACTGCGGCTGAACAGTGTGGCTTTCTGTTAATGCTTCACTCAAGGGCCCGCCGCTTATTAGAATGCTGGCAAAAAATTAAAACTGCCCACTGAGAGGATGAGCCCGAGGTCCTTGTCTGAAATCAAAACCGGCAAAGTTCACAGAGTTTTCATTTTGTCACGTTGCACAAAAGCTGGCGCTCAAACGGACCCCGGCAAAGCTGAAAACAGACACAAACCCATACAGAGATGCGTCGTACAGGTCCTTAAATTGTATTAAAGCTTTCTTGCCTATACGCCATGACCTGACATTTCTGCTAGCTGCCCGTGACCTCACTTGTTTTTGTGTTGTTCTCTCAAAACACTCTGATGGATGGTGCAAGAGGGTCCTCTAACAAGCTAATCGCCTCAATAATTGCGGTAATGACACTTTATTAAAATAATGACGGAGTGGTGCTGGGTTGCTTGGAGAGAGTGTGCAGCTGACTCGGATTTAGCACTTAAATGTAGGGTGAAGAGGATAAAGTTGCTTGTGCATTTCGGGGTCTGAGCAGAGCAAAATGGACTCCACGCTGGGCTCCGTTAGCTCGAGCAAGGTTAGCAGTGGGTCAGGTACAGGTCAAATCAATAGCACACAGTGGGAATGCCCGCCTTCTTTTACTTCACCGCACACTTGTGTTCTCCTCTGACCCAACTCAAACCTGTACACACATATAAAATAGAAAACAAGCCTTTTATGTATAATGCACAGTATAGAGCGAGTAGGGTCCTAGTAGATGGTCCATGGGTAGCCAAGTAAAGCTAGGCAATCAAAACTCTCATCTCTATGCATCCCCGTTCCCACAAGATATGTATTTTTTTTCTTTTTTACACCTCTAAAGCAAGTTCAGTACAACCCCGCCCCTCTCTGGCCATCTATCCATCTCCCCACCCCACACACAAACAATCCCCAACATTCCCCAATACAACACTGACTTTGTCCAGTTGCTCCACCGCCACAAACGTCAGGCTGGGAAGCGAGCGAGACTCCAAGCGTCTGGTTTCGGAGGTCAGAGACGGAACACACAGAGGTGAAGAAGTGAGGCAGCAGACGCTCGCTGCATCCCTCTCGACACCAGGCATTAGAGACGAACTTCTCACTGTAACTGTGACTGCGCTGACTCTCAACACTCCAAATATTTACACTCGACGGAGCCTCGGTCTGAGAGCCCTGTTAGAGTTATACGTATCGGTTTACAGGGCCCTAGGGTTTCGTAATATATAATAGACAGAGAGAATGTACACTGAGGATGATGGGAATGAAAGCAAGAAAGGAAGAGACAAGTTTATGTTATTCGTTTTATGCTTTTATGACGTTGTTACACGAAAGAGATTAGTGGGGGAAACAGTACATGGTTTTTAACTCAATTTATAATTGAGCAAAAGTTTGAATTGAAAGTCAAATGTTTTTAATCTCTACCCTATGCTTGTGAAATGAATTCAGCCTGAACCAAATCATGTAATATTAAATAATCATTTTGATAGATCCTTTCAGTTAGTTTGCCATGTTTGAGGTAAAAGCTTGATATCTGAAATCTGAATATTATATGAATATATATATATATATATATATTGTACAGTGACTGTAGAGTTGTTTAAAAACAAGATGCGTGTTCAGTGGATCTGATGCACAAAATCTTAAAGGAACAGTTCACCCAAAAACAAAAATTCAGTCATCATTTACTCACCCTCGAGTTGTTCCAAATCTGTATACATTTTTTGTTCTGATGAATGCAGAGAAAGATATTTTCAATGCTTGTAACCAAACCGTTCTTTGCCACCATTAACTACCATAGTAGCAAAAATGACAATGGTAGTCAAAAGTGCCCCAGAATGGTTTGCTTTCCTACATTCTTCAAAATATCTTCTTTTGTGTTCAACAGAACAAATAAATTTATTAAGCAATTTTGAGTTTCTATAAACTCAACACAACATAATTCCATTTAAAAAAGTTGATTTTAAATACAACAACAGTATCTATACTATTCTTACACTGAATCGCATACAGACACATTTGCTTACGTGCTCTTGGAACATAATTAATCAAAAAACTTTATGCAACAACATGATATTTTGAAATTATTCGTCATGCGCTAAACTCTTTTTTAAGAAGTCTGTCAAAGTTTGCCAAAAATTGCATGCCTGGAGCAAAACAACCAATATAGTCATTTATGCCATTTTGCCAGGCCTGCTCTTCAAATTCTACCTCCCCTCTTCCTCACTTTAATCAAATTCACCACATTTTTCACATAGTTAGTGATAAGAGACAGCTACTCATGCCCTCAGTGTGTGTGTTTGTCTCACAGACAGACAGACAGACCGCGTCCTCCTCAATGTGTGTGACATTTAACACGAGTAGCTGGAGTAAACATGTGTGGACAGTTGGAGGAGACAGCAAGGCGTTTTAGGTTAAGTGGATGTTAGAGTATTAGAGTGGGCCGCTGTATAAAAGAAGACTCGAGAATCTCGAGAAGGCACATTAAATCTGGCCATGCGGATTTAATAAATGTCCTCTCCCCCTTCAAAGCTGCAGCGAGATCCGACGTTCATTTTAACACTAAACCTATACCAAAATCCATCATGGAAATACAGAAACAACGCGGTAATCACGGTAGGCCAAGGGCACTAATTTTAGCCAGATTGAAAGTCAAAGGGGGGACCGCGGACCGGCATTAGGCTGCGGAAACAAACGGGCTGTAATTTGTGAGCCTCTGGTGTGTATTGGTGATTGCATACAGGCCTTCATTAGAGAAGTGTTGGCAGTGATGATAAAGCGGAGCTTGTTTAGGAGTGATGATCAGAGAGCGGGACAGCGAGAGCACAGAACAGAAAAACCACATGCAGGATATTAACAGTTCTCTCCATGCGTAATTACAGAGAGAAGAGACAGAGCGATGCTGATTTATGCCCGCAAACACGCAGCTGCTTTGATTCCTCGTGTGCCGAGAAACGCATGTGCGTGCTGAGTATGGACCCACAAACAAAACTGAACCCTTACGTAGTATTTCAGGGTGACCTGATCTCAGAACTCAAAGAAGCCACAGAGAAGGATTTCTGTAGTTTTCAAGCCCCCATGAAATGAAAACTGTTTAACTAGTAATTTAATTAGTAATTAATTATTTTGGCTTTTAGACAAAAGAAATAAACAATATTATAATAATGACAATATTATTATATAAGACAATATTATTATAATACAATAAATAACCCAGCAAAAGCAACTATGATAACGAAGTTGATCACTGTAATACTGTGCATATTATAATAGTGCAAATAAACAATCTACAGCTTCTGCATGACACGGAAACACAGTATTAAAATAATAATAATAAATATAGCTGCAAGCAGCAATTACGGGGTCAAGCCCTTCACCAGCACAAAGGGAAATAACAAATACATAAATTACATTGGACCAGTAACCTAATTTGATAAATAATTCTACAATGCTACAGAAAATGTTTCATAGTTTTTAAACCATGTACCATTTCTAATATATTTTCTTTCTATAAAGTACCAATGAAATACAAGCATTTGACAAGCATTTCTGATGCCCTCCTACTTCATTTTAGAGTTAAACTGATGTATTTGTAATAAATTCAGTCATCTTTCAACATACAAACGTATTACAATTTTCAGACAATTATTTTTACAGTCAGTACTACTAATATATTTAAAACTAAATACACAGCTATGAATAAAAACTTCAATTAAGGTTCAATGTGCATTGCATTAAGAAAAAATGCAATAATACTATGTAATACAATACCATGTATTCTATGTCTTTACTTTTCATAAGCAGTTTAAATCATGATGCAGTGGCTTTTGGTGAAAATTCTACTCAGAAACATTTGAACTATTACATAAGTACTTTGTCATTGCTATAAAACAGATTCATGTTATGTAACACTAGAGTTAAAGATTTTAAAGACTTTAAACTGTAATGTTATAAATATGACTGAACAAACCTCAATCTAATCTACAGTAATATAACCAAAATACCTGTGATGTGCACGGCAGCAAAAAGAGAAAAACAACCTACAATTACAGTGTGTTTGCACCGGACACAAGCCGGGCACCAAATCAAAACCTAATCACTCCCCTTATAATCAACATTATAATGTTCTGTCTGCACTGTAAGAACATCATGTCCACTGGCTCATATATTTCTGCCGTCGCATGGTATGTGCATATAAAAAAACAAGATTTGGGGTTAGTGAAGTTGCAGGTGTCACAATGACATGACTGCACATAAAAATGGTTTCGGGGTATATTTGGTCCATGTGTGATTAGCACTTGGCGCCATCTTCACTATAAAGAAAACTTTGCGTAAAAAAGCATGTTCAGATGATAAAATAAATGCTCGAGTCGTCACAAGCGCAAAAGCTTAGAGCAACAGAAAAGATAAGTTCAAGTGTTTTCTGCCATGTCTCAAGCATCAGAGAAAACATTTGCACTAAGAGCTCGCTGCTATTTGTATAATTTCTCCTGCATTCCGTTTACATTCTTCCAAGCGCTCGGAGCGCTTTATTTTACGAAATGGAGACACTTTCTTTAGACTACAGCAAAATAAATCACGCTGGCCTGTTGTTGGGTACAAATAAACCGTACAAAGTGTTGATTTAAAAATAAAAGTTTGTATGTGAATGGATGTGCTCTTCCTGTGGAGCTTTCCGGAAAGCCAGTAAACACAACAGTGTCTGTCACTGTGGGAGTCTGGTCGAGTCATGGTCGAGCCACAGGAAGGGGTAACACAGACCTCGTGAGTGAGTGAGTGTGTGAGTGTGTGGGTGGGTGGGTGGGCGGAGACAGTGAGATGGAGGGGTCAGTCTCCTTTACACGCAGGCCCGTACTGTTGCCAAATGCCCAGCTGCCGGTAGGTGTCTGTTTACAATGTGGCCTGGTCTGCAAAGGCCATTGGTTAGTTTACGCTCCGTTTCTCTCTGACACACGAACACACATAAACAAAAAAGCATATCTAATCCACCCCAACACCAGCCCCAGTTCAAGCTTTCACGGATATGTGGTGCCGTATTCAAATCAGCATCTGATCTCACATGTCTCTGATCAGCATCAGTTCGAGCTCAGCGTGAAAGCGAGCTGTGACATTTTTGAGAATGAGAGTTTGATTGAGAAAGCGCAGAGCTCTTTATCCTAATTCAACGTGGCTGAAATGAACGTGGAGGGG
Organism: Triplophysa rosa; assembly: GCF_024868665.1. Taxonomy (NCBI): domain Eukaryota; kingdom Metazoa; phylum Chordata; class Actinopteri; order Cypriniformes; family Nemacheilidae; genus Triplophysa; species Triplophysa rosa. The sequence continues at coordinate 15,339,369 of NC_079903.1, read as the reverse complement.
AGCTGTTTTCTTTCATTAAAAGGTGAGGCCCTGTCATTTCAAACATGCGAATGGAGAAAGATCGGCGGCCCCAAAACTCACCATCTTGTGTTACACGGGACTGCTATGCTGTGGTCGCAGGCCTGTTTTATGTAATATAAGTTGATGGCAAAATTGCAAACCGCAAAGTTTAACTCGCGATTTTTCCCCTTTCCGTTCGTGTAATACATGTCTAAAATTGTTCTTTAAAGCAACGCATATTTTTTTAAGTGCCATATCACATTTCTCTAAAGAGGACACTTCTGTTTATAAGCTCTAAATATGTGGCTAATGGTCTAATACAAATCCTGTCAAAACGGATGAGGACCAAAAAAAGTCACGAATCCTGACAATAAAGATACATTTACTCTGTCAACCAAGTCAAAAAAATAGTATTCAATTTTCCTATTATTTCTTATTTTTAGCTCATAAATTCCACTGTAACAGAACTACCTAATTGTAAACAAAGTGAAAATTTAGAAATGTTTTTTTTTTACCAAATATTTAAAAAGTAAGCATAAATTAATATACATATTGATTGTTTGATGGGTCATTCACACAAACACAGTGAGTCATTAAAGGGATAGTTCACCCAAAAATGAAAATTCGTTCATCATTTACTCACCTTCATGTCACTTTCTCTCTTCTGCATAACACAAAAGAAAGTATTTTGAAGCACATTGGCCCCCATTGACTTCCATTGTATGGACACAAAACCACAGAGACATTTCTTAAAATAGCTCCTTTTGTATTCCACAGAAGAAAGTCACATTGACTCACATGACTTATAGGACAAACAAATAATTACAGATTTTTTTTAAACCTTTTTAAGTAAACAGTTCAAGAGAATCATATCTGTGCAGCTGGTGTAACTGCAGCCTAAACCTAAAGAGTCTGTTTAAGTGCATCATGACAAAACGCACACATTACTGCAGTCACTTCCACCCAGTATGAGTGTTCAATTGTGTGCATGTGAAATGTGATGATAGCATTTCTCTTTCCTGTCTGTTTCTCCTACTCCCCCCTTCAGTTCATCTTAATTATGGCACAATTAGGCGCTACAAATGGCGTCAGAGCGCATGCTGCCCGTGTCTGAGCGGGGTCAGTGTTTCCAATTTCCTGCAGTAATGGGCCTGTGATGGCTGCCCTGCTGTCCGCCACCCTGACCCCACCAGGCCCCGAGGTCACGACCCCTCAGCTCTGCCAGTGTGTTTAGAGCCCTAAGGGGTCGATGGCCGGTGGCTTAAGGGAGTGCTGGGTTACCTCGGATAGGCTCTGGTGAAAAACACACATACTGACGTCTACAGGCGCGATGGCGTGTGTCTCACAGACGCCGTCACAGACAGGATGTCAAAAAAAGTCTGTGGATCTTTTCAAATGCACAACATAAATCTTTAAATATCTTCTGCTTAATGCGCAACTGCAACTTGGATAGTCATCACTCACTCGTGAGAATCCAGAACTTGAATATATAGAGATTATATCCATAAAAGGTCTACACTGAAGGTGGTGGTAATATCTTCAGAGCGCTCCAGTCCACTGATCTCAATTGCTTTTACACATGTGCATTCAAATCAAATCCACATTTCATACTAACTCAGCCACTGCCCCTGTACAGAAAGTGTGTTTAAAAAACGATCCGAAGAGCTGTTTCATTTCTAAACAAAACACACTATTACCTTCTCCGAGAAGGTTTTAATGGAGTTTTTCATATTTCTACAAAGAAGTGAATATGACATCTGCTGGGGGGCTTGAAAAAGCGGCAAAAACTTGGCTGAGGTCTCTGCCGTTTCATTGATTAAATCCCTTCAGAATACATAGAGCCTAATACATCAGCAGTCTGGCTTTCTAGTGGTAAACGCTCAGAGTCTCCCTCAATGAATATCACATGTACTCTTTAAAAAGGTTGTCAGGTTGTGTGGACCCCGTGTCAGCTTCCCGGCGTGTCTCTCTATAGCCACCAGCTCTTGACACTGGCTCACACAAGATACGCATTATGCGCCGCGTCGAAGATCCGTTCCCAAGCCTTTGGTGTGTACATTACCGTTATTAAGGGGCAAGTCTTCATTGAGTTCCCTGCAATCGCTCATTTCCAGTTTAAAATCGGTGTAACGTAATATGCGCGGCAGGACCCTGCTACTTCTGTGCCGCGAGGAGATCAACAGAAGACCAGAGAAGGTCATCAATTTTTATTTAAGACCTGTTTCATACCATTATTTCTCACAGCACCTATTATTACTTTCAAATGACACGGGCTGCCCATTAATTTGAGAAACAGCTTTTCTGAATTTCCCAGCGGTTTCATTTTTTTAAATTTAGCATTAATAAAAAAAACAAAGCACTCAAGCTAAAAGTACAAAAAAGCAGCTAAAAAAGAACCAACATAACACTGGGAGAGAGAGGATTTTGAAAAAAACAACAACGGCGAGTACGCATGAGTATCAATAAACACAATTCTTCCGTCTCGGAAGCTTCCTGCTTTATTTGATTAAGCGGGGCGAAAAAACAGAGCAGTCATGCTCATTGCTTTTCTTCCTCTTCCCTTCCCTGCAATCTTCTCTGGGCCTAATGGGAATCGGAAGTTTAAGTGAAGCTGCCTGGCTAGCCTCGGCCTAACCTCTCCATCTGGAAGGGAACTTGCCAGCCTTGGGGCTACTCCCAACCCTTCCCAGCTGTTGAGTTTGGGGCTTTTGTTTTTGTGGGCTTGAGAAAGCATATTTTTATAAATGATTGCCATATCCTCCACCAGCTGCTGACCCTGCGCCCGTCCTCCCCGTGCTGGGGCATGGTTCTCATTTCAGCCTGGACTGACCCTGACTGTCCGAGGGTACGGGCCTGTGACCGTTTTATTGGAGCGGTGAGGTAAGCACAAGGGAGGGGATCCCTGTTCTTAAAATATCTTTATTGGGAACGTGACAGGCTCCACACCTTTTGCTTCTGCTCAGCTGTGATTGATGCTCTGATTGACACGAAGAGCGAGTTTTTCTTTGCGAACGCAACCTACTCGGACTGAAAAGAGATTTGATTAGAGATTTTGGAGTGGCCGGGGCATCTGCTGCAGGTCTGGTGTGTATGAGTCACTAAGCATGTGGTTTGTCTCATCACTACCCCTCCCCTCTCTCTCTCTCTCTCTCTCTCTCTCTCTCTCTCTCTCTTTGGTTTTAATCAAGGGCTTTGTAACAGGGAGGAGCAAACCTTCTCAACTGAGTCAACTGCCAATGATGCGTAACTTTGGTTTCCATGGAAACACGAATAATACTACTCCCCAAACTAACAGCGAGTGGCAGCGAATTAAAAGCCGTCTCCTTAGTGCTTTGCGCTGACCTGGTTTCGCTTCGAGGAGGTAGCAGCCCGAGGGGCTAAGCGTGAAGTGATGGGGGTCTCGCTTTGTGAACATTTTAAAGCCCCTGCGCTACCTGCGCACCAGACGTAACCGTCACCAACCTCTGTCGTGTTTACGGCTGCTGTTAAATGAAGCAGGAAAGCTCGGTGTTAATTAAATATACATCAGCCGTTAACGCGTCAACTGGTGCCAATAGGCTGCGTGTTTGTGCCGTCGTTGCAGTATTGATGAGACTGCTGGTGCTCCATAATTCATCAGGCATGGCCAACTCTGGTGAGGGCCACCCACTCCTGTTCACACACACAAGCAAAAATCACAAACACACACTCGCACAAATAAAAAAAGCACAAAACGCACACATCATTCTGCACTTTCTCTGCTCTCAGCTGCTGTGTGTAAAGCACCGCTGGGTAATTGCATGGTAATACTTCATTATGGCAGCACTGTAATTTGGGCACTGGACACTTCAAAGTGAGGCAAAAACCTCTTCACAGACAGCGCAAATTACTGCGAGTCCACATAACCCATGCTTTGTTTTGACTGGTATTGTTTTTGGACAAAGATCCGGGTCTAAAATAAACACACAGAGCAATCAGTGCATATTTCTGATCGTATAATCATCCTGGCCGATTACAAAGTACAGCGGCGCAGCGTGAAAGAGATAAAAAAAAAACGGATTTCGCCGCCATGCGAAGCCAAGAGGAATAAAACGCAATATCAAAAGTTTATCTAAACACACGTCGGCTTCTGAATGGCGGCCGTGGAGTAGGCCGGGCAGGGGGTGGTAGAAGGAGGGCTGAGCGGAGGTACTGTTGGACCCTGAGCAGCTGGATACGCTCCATACTTCAAGCATGTTCCACAATCACGTGCCGCTCATTTCTGGCTTTCCCGCTCCAATTCTGAGAACAAAGTTCACACTCGTGGTTGTTTACTCATAAGAACAGTGACAGTCTAGACTCTTCAGCTCTGCAAAACTGTAGTCTAATACAATTTAGACATGGAAACAAAGATTTAATTCGAAAGATAAAATATTAATAGCTTTGGCATTGCAAATTTATGCCAGCGTGGAGACTACTTGAGAGCACAGGTGGAGATTTTGTAAGAACTATGGTAGTGTGATACCGAGGGAAACATGTCAAAAAACATGAACAGTTGGTACAATTCAAACACGAAAGAGAGTTACAACAGCCAGGCCAAGTATCCTGCAGATGATTACGAAGTTCAAACAATTAAAAATGCAATAAAGATTTAAAAGCATAAAGACACTCTTGCTTTTCAAGCCTATTGTGCAAATCTTAAACACGTTGCACACAGCCAGACACAGGTTATGTCTACAATCTATTTCAAGGTTGGAGGGCATTGCTCCAACGAGCTGGTATTTACAAAAAAGGGTGTACACTCCAAACAAGCTGGGGCATAAAAGCAGAAACATCAAACATTTTTCAGCATAAATATTTACATTTTTATTTGTCTTTTCCAGGCTAGCGCTAAATATACACACAACTGCACCAGTCCAACATATGGCATTAGTAACAACAGCACAGAACAAACACAGCCAGTGGTTGTATTTTTACAAATTTCAAACAGATAACACTAGGCAGCAATACTGGATATTTGTGCTTCGAAAAGTTAATTCTTAAATTACAGCATCAAATGGAAAAACTGGGTTAGGTTTGAGGACAAAGCCTATATCACACAAAGGGGAAATGGAACATACATGTTTACATATATTTATTCAGCTAAAGCTATGTCTAGTAAGTTAATCATACTGAAAAAAATCACTACACTAAAAAAATTGTGAAGACTTCAGATTTTTTGTAAAGTAGTTTCTTATTTGGCTGAAGCTCCACTACAGGTGATAAATGTTAACATTAAGGGGATAGTTCACCCAAAATCGAAAATTCTGTAACCCTCTTGTCATTTTAAACCTGTATGACTTTCTTTCTTCCCCAAAACACAAAAGAAGATATTTAGAAGAATATTGATTACCGAACAGCGCCGGCACCCATTGACTTCTACTGCATGAACACAAAACCAATGCAGGTGAAAAGGTGCCGGTTAACAATATTCTTCAAAATATCTTCCTTCGTGTTCTGCTACAGAAAGTAAGTCATACAGGTTTAAAATGACAAGAGGGTGAGTAAAATTGGGTGAACTATCACTTTAAGGAAGCTCATGAACAGATCATTTGGGATTGGCTTCAGGTGTTGCCTGCAGGCGTCTCTCTCTTGTGCCTTAGTTTGTATCAGATTTACTCATTTACTTATGAACTCAGATCGGTTTGTGATCCTGTTAACTGCATATCTAAATACAGTGAATTCATGATGTGTGGCCACATGAACATCCTTAACTCAGCATCAGAGACAAGAATTCACGTTTAAACTGCCATTCAGTCAGTATTAAGTATTTTGCTTATTGCTTTCAGCTAAAAAAAGTGTCTGGTGTTCTGGTTGAGCAATTTTTATTACCGAAATCCATTCTGCAGATTTTTCCCTAAAATCAGTGCAGTTACTGTGAAAAACAGATAAAGTCCATCTGGGAATTAGTTGCTCTTTAATCCATATTTTGCACTAGTGCCCTATGCCTCACAGTACCGGTGACACGGGAGGGGGGGGGGTGGTGTTGCGCTGGGCTGCGACCCTCCAGCTCTCCAGTCATCTCCTCTCTCCTCAACTCCTCTCCTTTCTTCTTTACTCCCATACACAAGGATGGCAAATCAATGAAGGATATGAAGGGAGGAAATGAGGATGAAAGGGGAGGAGTGGACTGAGTAAATGTGCATGCTTAAAAACAAAAGGGGCAAAAATAATAGCGTCAAAAAAGTAAAAGCAGTAATGATAAACGGCAGAAAGTTCGTCCTTTAGGATACACCTGCAGAGAAACAAAAACACAAAGAAAGAAAGAAAAGAAAAACATACGCGCGTTTAATGTCGGGTGGACACTTTATTCAACCGTGCAAGTTATTCCATCATTCCTGAGTGTGTGGTGTGGGAGAAAGGGAAAAAGGCTACTTTTAGCCGTTTAATGTATTAACTCTCATGGACCTGTCAAGAGGCTGTGCTATTAGCTAATTAAAGTCATACCGCCACTGAATCCCACTCTGTCCGGTAAATGCATTAACACCACACACACGCTATACATTAACACCAGAGAGAGAAGCTAGATAAAAAGCCAGCAAAAGATCTGAGGTGAACAGCCATGAGGATTCACAGAACATCAAAGAAAAGCATGACGGGAATAAAGCAATGAATGCAATAAGTATGTGTTTAAAACACGAGAGAAACACGTGTGTTTGACTGTTGCTTGCTCTACTTGTCAAAAGAGTGAAAGTTAGTAAGTGGCATGTGAGTGGCCCGTGCGTGTGTGTGTGTAGATGCTGAGTGACGGTAATGATTGCTAGCCTGCAGACCCTTTATTTGCCCATCTTAACTCAATTAAAAGAAAATAAGGCCGTCGTGACCTTCAGATGAACCGCTCTGTGCGCTAAAGTGCGGATCTTCGCAGGGCCAAAATAGATGATCACTAGAACCTGTCAGTGAGGGGATTTTGCTCACCCACTGGCCTAGCACGTGTTTGGGGGGCGTTCTTTCCATTTCATTAACATGCAATATTCATGTGTGTAAGTCTTGGCTTTAAAGGACAGTAAATGCATATACAGTAATTACAACATGCTCTTGTACGTACTACAGCAATGCCAATGTAACCATTTTAACTTACTGAATTAAATTCTGTTTAGCTATGAGTCACTATGATTTAAGCGTTCTAACAGCATAATTTGTAAAGTAAGAATAATGGAAAAACATGTTCATATGACATATTGATCACATTCGTTTTCACACAGTGATAAGTACCACATTTAATTTGACACGAACAGAAATACCACTGTGAGGGGTGGCGTGTGAAGTATGTAAAAATGTCACTGGACAAAATAGAGTTGAGATGAAATGGCGTTAAAGGAGCTGTGCTTTTTTTGTATGGATAGAGGAGAGAATCGGAGAAATCTCATGTCACTTTGAGACAGGACCAGACATAAAGACAAAAACCAAATCAAATAAAAAAGATATTATTTCAAGGCAGTTTGGCATATTAAATGGACTTCAGATATGAATTTATGAATTTCAAGAAACTTCCTGATTTAAGTCTGATTAAGCCTCTCTCTCTCTCTCTCTCTCTCTCTCTTAAGAAACCATTTCAAAATTATTTTCAGTTCTCTAAATTGACTATTTATAGGTACGTGTTCAGGTAAAATAATCATTTTTGTTACCATTCTGTGAACTACTAACAATCTTGTCTCTATTTTTTCTATTTGCATTTATTTGCAGAAAATGAAAAGAAATAGGTCAAAATAATAAAGATGTTCTGCATTTTTTAAGACCTCAAATACTGCAAAGAAAAACAAGTTCATTTTCACTTTAAAGCCATACAACAGTAATACTTGTACATGTAGTTAGGAAAAGTAAAAAAAAAAAGATTTTATCACAGTTTTCATGTTGTCAGTCTTTCACGTTGCTGTTGGATGACTTTGTCACTCCTGAGGTTTGATTTTGTTGAAATTCAACGGACACTGGACTGGAATGACCACAATACATCTAGAAATGCTGATTAAATGAAAATATGGAAAGGTCTATTTTTTTCCCACGTCTCTATATATGACTGAACTATAAAAGGTAGTCCGAGCTGCCCTCAACCAGAAGTAATAGAGAGGGGCCTCTGCCCCAGGCTCAGAGAGGCAGATATAAATATCTCCTGTCTGTTTGATATGCAGCTACACGGAGCTGGAAGAGGAGGAGTGTGGCTGGAGTGAGGGCAGGAAACACCAAGCGCTGCATAAATCTAGAATGTGCAAAGTCTCCGACAGCCCAGCTGAGGAGAAACACCCTCCCAAAATATCTATAATGTCTGATACAGCAGAACAACAAGTGATGACCAGTGTAACGGGGAAAGTTTCCTTTCAGTTCTCAGCCATGTTCTTGTCTTAGGCCAAATGCCCTCATCACATACCCATATAGAAGCTTTAGGGCAAGTAAAATTTGAAAAAAGTTCTTGGATGTGTTTTGAGAGTATGACTCCTTCCTTTACTAAACGTAGTTTAGCCTGCAGTCTGAGCCGATGGGTTAATCAAGGTCAGAGATTAAGAGTCAGTAAAGCTGTGAGATGAACACAGATCAGGGCGCTGTGTGTTTGAAAACCCGGTTACGATGTAGATCAAAACATGTCTGTAAGTTTAGTCAAATATAAGTAGGTGCACAGGTGTTGACCGAAGACTTAAACACCACACAGGCTAAGAACATGTTTCTTTTATTCCATAATTGCCATCTAAGTATGATCATTTCCTAAAAGGTCTTTTGAGAGATGTAAAATAAACTGAACTTAATTCATAAAAGCTGTTTTAGATCTTAACACCAGTAACTACTTGTAATGAATAAATGTAAATGTACTAGAATAAAAAAAAATGTGGAAGTGAATTGGGGACTAGCTGCTACTAATATAATAAATGATAACTACTATCATAACTCAAATAATGTGCATGGTTATTCGTTTTTTCGTAATTGTACATGGCATTAGCTCCCACTATTTTATTATATTAGTAATAATCATATATTTTAGTCATATTAACTATTAATTTCCTATTAAATGCTAATGAGTATATATATATATATATTTTTTTTTTAGTCACATTACGCAAAATTCTTCAGTCCTAGCATGCATGCATTAAACACATTTAAAAATATATATTTTAACGATAAATTATGGATTTTTATGGAAATTATACATTTGTATAAGATCCTATTGCAGATTTGAGTCAAAAGATATGAAATGCACATCCAGAAAGAAGAGGGAGGGTGAGAAACAGACCACAACGGCACACCCCCTCACCTCCCCTCCGTACATAATCGGAAACAGACAGACAATCCTGCAAGCACAAGTCGAGGACAATCCCCGTACTGTATTCGAGAAGGTGTCAAACAGGGTAAATCCCCCCGGCCCACGCCTCGCCATAAAGCACATACACATGCAAAATTAATCTAGAGAGGAGCAGGGGTTAAGCCTGAGGGACAAAACCGAGTCAGTACAACACGACAAGTCTCCTCTCCCTCCTATCCTACACACACACACGCACGCACGCGCACGCGCACGCGCACGCGCACGCGCACGCACACGCACACGCACACGCACACGCACACGCACACACACACACACACACACACACACACACACACACACACACACACACACACACGCCTCAGTCCAACAGGAACAGCTGTTTACGGCCGCCCATTTTCAGCGTATTTGCCAAAACGGATTTAAGAAACGGCAAACTTATTTGCATAACAGGCAAACACGGACACAATGGCATTTGAATGCATTCCGTGCCCACCCCCTGAATGCTTAAAATACAGTAAATTAGATATTAATGTTCTCATTGTTTTATGCATTAATTCAGTATGGAAACAATGACAGGGTTTCACTATGAATATCATACAGCAATTGCGAATGAGCGTAAATTATCTTATGTTGATGGAAGTGATTCATGGCTGACTAACATCACACAAATGTCCCCTGAACAAGCCTCTGTAATTTTTACAGCGTAAATCTAACACAAATATAACAAATGTGGCCCAGTGAGCAGGCAGAAAGACAAAACATCACACAACTATTGTAAATAAGTCTAAAGGGGGGTCGGAATGGGGAAAAAAGGAAACGAATGATCCAAACAACCAAATTTGACGTACTGGCATAAAACATTTGACATGTCTAAACTGCCATCATTTCCTAACAGAAAATCATGTCTTAGAGAACGAAAAAGTCTAACTCACACTGTGACAAACACAAACATTCACAGTGCAGAGGATTGTTGACTTTAGTTAGATCAGTGTGTTTACCCCGTTTCTTGGACCTGCGTGAAAAGAACATTTTAAACACAATAACCAATTTTTGAAATATCTGAAATGTTGTTTTTTGTTAATCTTGCCTTGCAGTGAAATAAAACGATATAACGAAGTTAAACGCAACGCTAAATATAACTTTGGAACACAGAAAATATGTTTGGCTGTTGTGTTCTTTGTTTCGGCCAAAACTAGTTTTACTTATTACCCAGATAAAGAAAACAAGACAGACAGACTGTTATACTCCCTGCTTTGAAACTCTCTCTTATTCCTCATGCTTTAGTTTATGCCCTGTGGCTCCCGAGCCTTTGATACAGCAGAAGCAAAGCTGCCGTCAGAGATTTTATTGAAAACATGGATTCTGGGAGGACTGGCGCTGCTCTCCCCAGGTCCAACACCAAAGACATAAGCAGGGCCGCTGATTAGAGAGACGAGCCCCAGACTCCCGCTGTAATGAGTTGCAAGCCGCTGCGTCACGGTGCTCTGCCAAAACGTAAAACAAAACGACGAAGCAGCTCGGCCAGCAACATTCGTTCACTCCACCCTGGCTGTGATACGCAAGATCATAGCCGGCCAGGTAGAGGTAATGTGATGGAGAGCTTTGCCAAGGCATCATACAAATGTGACTCTGGGGGGAAAACGGTCTCAACTTTCTGTTTCCGCTCCTGAGGGATTCAGATTTCCTTAAAAATCTCTCCTGCCTCTTCAATATGGGCCCTGGGGTCGGATGCTTTGCCAGGGAAGTCTGATGGTACAGTTAGACGACAATCTCACGAGCTGGAAAATAAGGAGCGGACATTTTTCATGATAAAACAATCATAGCAGCATTCTCATGTGACGCATCATAGCTTCGGCCCTCTGGCTGAGGACTTACTGAGGAGGATGAAAGAGGTGTTTGTGTGCTGTTAAAATGAAAATGAAATCAAATGAGAATGAGGGAAAAGAACTAGCGACACGCAAGGCATCTGTCACTACATGAAAATGAAATTAAGTGCAGCAGGCATTCTGGGATATTGACTTTGAGTGGCAGTGGAACACAGCGCTCTTTCTGTGCGGAACAGTATATGACTCTGGGTTTGATTTGAGTCCAGTGCATTAAGACAGCCTCGCATCTTTAACAGCGGACTATGTGGAAGCTGTTAGTTAAATCAAGTTAAGCCATTTCCGCACTTAAAACAACTTCCCCCTCTTACCATGCGCCTGCAGGAAGATCAGAGATTTGATGTAAACTCATGTTCGCTCCAAATGTGGTTTAAAGAGCGGGCTTCGCCTCTGCAGTTCAGGCTGATAACGTTCTGATTCCCAGCCTCTTCCAATCAAAGCTTGCTGCTGAGATAACTGTGAGTCACGTGCAGGTCCAAAGCTGTGAACTTTATTTGCCTGTTCTGTGCAGTGATTTTGGTGGAGATTCTGCAGAATGGATTTAAAGGGATAGTTCAACCAAAAAGTAACATTCTGTCATCGTTTAATCACCCTTTTGTCATTTCAGGAGGGCAAGTTAATGTTTAACTAACTTTCTTCCTCAGAACACAAAAGAAGATATTTTGAACAGTGGGTTTACTTCTTTTGCGTTCTGCACGAGGACGTAACTATACAGTTGTGAAATGACAAGTGTGTAAGTAAATGATGACAGAATTTTCCTTTTTGAGTGAACTATCCCTTTAAACAAGGTTAAATGAACCAAAAGTACCACAATCAAACCAATGGATTTAATCCCTAAGGATTTAGGATAACTTTTAAATTCTATTATTTCACTAATTGTATATAAATAATTTTGCCACATTTTAGCATAGAAGTAAACTGTGACTTTAAAATATATATATACATTTTTTTAGTATGATATTATAAAATCCTTCGTATCGTTAGCTTTAAAAAACTTCTCCATATGATTTTATTCTATTAATCACCCATCATGTTTGTTTGTGGGCTTTGCAAATATTAAACTATTGGGTAACACTTTACAATAAGGTGCTATTAGTTAGCATCAGTAAATGCATTAGCTAAGGTTAGATAACAATGAACAATTGAGTTTTTCAGAATGAACTATTCCTTGTTAATGTTAGTTCATGTCAATACAGTTATTCATGTTAGATCAGGGTGCATTAACTAATGTTAACAGTGACAATGTTTGATTTTCATAATGTATTAATAAATGCTGAAAGTAACATGAACTAACATTAATGTTCATTGTTCATTGTTAGTTCATTTTAGCTAATGCATTACTAATTGGTAATAAATAGCACCTTATTGTAAAGTGTTACCATATTTTTAAATATATTTTAATAATATTAAAATAATACATTTTAATATTTCATATATTTACTTTAAATAAATATGATTTATATGAAATAAAAAGCTAAGTAAATACATTTTAAACAATTTCATTTTATAATTTAAGCAATAAGCTTTAAAAAAAATGGTTTTAAGATGATGAGAAACATTAAGAGTCGAGTGATCCTAAACTTCTGAACACTACTGAATTCAAGGAATAAACTCTGGAACATCTAGAGACTGAACCGTGACTCGCCAAACAGAGGCATGAATTCTGTTTGTCTGTTCCAAGCATCAGCACAGGAGATCTGAAACAACCATTTTAATTGAAAAGCTGCATTTATTTAATTACTGACGCCTTTACTCCTGGTTTGCTTTACAGTGACAGGACCACACGGTTTGCTGCATGTGTCAATACCCCGGCATGTACGTTGCATTACGTTTACATGCTTGCACAAGCAGAGTACATTACACTCAACACAAACAGACGGTTTCCCCCATACTCTCACATCTCAGTTACCCAGGGCTCAGCCATACAGGAGACTTTACACTCAAGATCTGCCCAAGTCCCGAGGCCATGGCCAGATGCCCTGCACTTTCCCGACCGCGTGACAGCCAGCAATTCCACCCCAACTGCTCCCCCCACACCTCCATATCTCCATCCACGGACAGATGGGCAGAAAGGTGGAGCACGTCATGCGTAAAGCGGAGGGATGACTGAGGGGTGGGGGTTCAGCTCGCTCTCTCATCGGGTTCAGCTTATCTTTAAACTATTAATCAGTTTTGAATGTCTCAGACCTTGGGAAACATTGCAACTAACTAATAAACCCCGACACGCTCACAAATCATAATTTACGCTTCGGCAGCAGCCCACTGATGTCCGGCCAAACGCAGGTGAAAATGACTTCAATGCAGCAGGGTTGACCGTTGCATGCGAGTGTTTGCGAGAACGTGCGTTGTGTACTTGCGCGCTGCTTAGTCAGGCCAAGCGTCTCAGCAGAATTTAATGAACTGAGAACGACCTTGATCAGTGATTCAAAGCTGGGATTAGAGGGCATTCCCCTCCTCTGCCAGGCTCCGCTCTCACATTCATCAAGTGTGTGTTTTGATCTTTCAGGCACATCCCATGTGTTCCCCCAACCAGCGCCAGCAAAGCAAACTCCCATTGACTCGGGCCGTTCTGCAAATTACCCACACACACACTAGCAATAATGAAGCACCCTAACGTCAGCCAGGGCACATCCTACACTGAATAGTTAACTTTTGATTAAGGCTGGACGTTCTTCAGTCCTAATGCAGCGAGGAGGGGCGGTCGCAATTAGACTCTGGAACAGGCTGGTTGTTTCTTCTGAGTTTCTAGTAATAACCGCAGTGGACTGGAAATAGAAAAAAGAGAGGAAAAATAACAGAGTAAAATTAACAAAGACATGCTGGATGGATGCTGGGGGAGAAAAAGAAGTCGCCTTAACTAATGGTCTAATTAAATACATTTAGCATTTTCTAGCAATCATCCTACATGGATGATCTAAAAGAAAAATGTTAGCTCATGTACAGAACATAACGTGGAATCATGAGGTCGCGACAGACGTTAAAGAACACCACAGACCAACTGCAAAAACAGGCAACACTATAACTATTATTAAAAGAGATTTGACAATAAAAACGCTCATACTGTACGATTTTACTAGACAAGCCCTTCCTATGAACCCGTCCTGCTAACTTCCCACTAAAAAACCCAGGAAAAGAAATGACTTTCCCTTTCATTTCATGTGGTCTCTAAACTTCAAGTAAAGTAATGAGCTAATTGTGGCTTTTGATGTCACCCCCTCTCATTCGGTCTTTCCCTGTCTTAAACTGGTGTGTTATTCTTCGAAGTCCATAAAGCTATTCAAACCTTTCGCGATCATGGTTTGGGTTTAAGGAAAAAGAAAAAAGGCAGGAGTTCATCGGTGTCGGTGTATATGCAAGGTATTAATTATGCTGAATAGAAGGAGAGAGAGAGCTGGCTGCTGCGCTCTATTTAAAACATGATCATGCCCTGCTGAGTGTGGACGGCAAAGAGAGAGCAATGGGAGTACAGTAGGGAGAGAGAGAGAGAGAGAGAGAGAGAGAGAGAGAGAGAGAGAGAGAGAGAGAGAGAGAGAGAGAGAGAGAGAGAGAGAGAGAGAGAGAGAGAGAGAGAGAGAGAGAGAGAGAGAGAGAGAGAGAGAGAGAGAGAGAGATTAAAAAGCTGTGTCAACATGTGAGACAATCAACATGGGATATTTATGTTTTATGCAGAATAACATTGGATTCTTTTTATAAGTAAATAAAGGACAAATTAAACAAACTATTCTGTTAAAAAACACAGATAGCAGGAAAATAATGTTTGTCTCATATAGTGCGACTATCTACCTTTAGTTTTTTGATTATTATTATTTTGTTTTTCATATTTTGAATATTATTTTTTTATATTATTTATTTTGAATATAGTGCACCGCTGGAACCTGCTTATATACCCCTGGTCAGACAATCTATCTCTTTAATGTGCGTACATGTGTTTGTTCATGTACGTGTGTGTGTGAGAGAGGAACCGTTCAATCTGCACACCAGAGGGGAAATTATGAGGTATAAACAACTCAAGTGCCAGAGCGGCCTGGATATATTCAGTAATGCAGCATAATAACTATTGACACGGATTAGCTAAAAGAGGAAGGCTGTCCGAACAGCTCATCAACTCATCAAACACTGAAGAAAAACACAACGTAGAGGAAGTGAGATGACAGAGAGACACAGAGAGCAGGGGAAGTGGCACTGAAGGACAATAAGAGGGAGGGTGGTTAACAGGAACAGGAATTGGAGTGAAAGAGAAGCCGGACCCGCGGAGCATCGAGGGAGTTGTTTAAGGAGAAACAGTGTCCGTTTGTGGCCGGTGATAATACTTTCCATTCAACAGGGCTCGCAGCGCACTGATTCCTCTGATTGCAGCCTGGCGCCCTGCTGGCGAGGCTCTACGCTGAAATTAAATCCACTCTGTTCAGTTATAAATTATAATGCTCTATAAACAACACCCCCACTGGGAAAAGGAAGAGCGGGGGGAGAAAGAGATAGAGAGAAAGACAAACACAGAGGAGAAAAGGATGAGCACAGAGAAGGAAGTGATCCATTTCTATAAAACAAAGCAAAGCAAAAGAACAAATCAAAGGACTGGTTGATATAACTGATATGAGATTAGAGATAACACGGGTATTATGAATTTTAGATAATAATGAATCAAAGTTAAGAAATATTCCCTTAATCTGATTAGATAAAAATACCGCCCAAGATTACAGTATAATAATCATATTAAAAAATAATACAAACGTATGATATATATATATACAATTCTAAATATTTATTATTAATATGAATAATTAAAATACAAAATAAAATGAATTATTTTACGGTTACGAAGTTCCAGGTGTCCAACAATGTCCAACTTTTAAAAATGGATGTTGGTTTTTGTCAGGGCAGTATGGACTACACATTAAATATGAGAAAAATAAATGACAGAGGACGGATTCAAAAGTCCAGCTTAAAAAGAGAGTTTAACTAAGAAAAAACAAACATTTGAATGCTTTAAAAAACACAATGCAATAAATAAATGTATAAGTCAAACATTTAAGATTAACAGCAAGAATTTCTGAAATTCATGTTTTTTACGTTTCACTGCAGTGCAAATATATCTTGCCCTTGTTAAAAAAGCTGTCCTTAACAAGGGCATTACAAAATAAAAGCCTTTTACACTTGCCCACCACCATAAAGGTGAAGTGAGAGCCAAGACGAGACAGCGAGAGAAGAAAATAAAGAGATTGTTGTGCGTGTCAGCTCTGTTTGAGCATCAACACTCTGTGTGTGTGTTGCTCACTGGGGGTTCTGCGCCTCTCTGTCGCCGCTTTTGTCTTTAGTCCAGTCCGAAGTCTGCAACCCAGTCAAATCCAGCCCGCTCTGAACCACTAATGAGTCCAACACACACCCACATGACCTTACTGTTTCTCACTAACACCCCCTTCCTTTGCAAAGGACAAACACGATGAGCAGAGAGCCTCAAACCAGCGTTGTCAGAGGCCTAAAATCCAACATCTAATTTAAAATCCATATTTTACTCAAGCAGCCTCCCGACTGTGTACTGTACTGTGACTGAATAGCTGGGCTCAAGTCAAATGAATTTTAACTACAGATACTCGTGTGCATTGGTGACCTCTAATTATTTCAGTCACCGCTGTTGCAAGGGTCCTGCAAAAGAGCCTTTAACTAGAAGTTCTGTAATTTCTTAGTGAGCAGGAGCAGCTATGAGCCTCTCTGCTGCTTTGTAGAGATTCCAGAAGCAATTAGTGTGACATGATGTTTCAACATAATAATTTCCGCACGCATACGCGCGCACACACACACACACACACACACACACACACACACACGCGCAATCATGATCAGAAATGCACTAAAGCCCTATAGTGTTTCTCAGGTTCTAAACTGCTATTACTGGTTGTTGACATGACATGCAATGTCAAAAAATTAATTCCAATAAATTGATTAGGGCTGTCAAACAATTAATCGTGATTAATCACATCCAGAATAAAAGTTTGTGTTTACATAATATATGTCTGTGTACTGTGCATAGTAATTCATTACTAAAAATCAAAATGAATAAAATAATTGTATTTTTAAAAAAATACATGCATATATTTAAGAAAAATATAACATAAACATTAATAAACATTTATATATAATTTAAAATATTGCTAAATATAAATAAATACATGTAAATATTTCCTAACTAAATATACTTGTGTACGTGTACAGTATGTGTTTATATATACACAATTAATATGCACCGTACACAGCCATATTATGTAAACAAACCTGTATTCTGAATGCATTAATCGATTGATAGCCCAAATATTGATATTTATTAAAAAAAGTTAATGTTCATACTTTACTACCCATATGCTGGGCCTGTTAAACTCCACAGACGTTTGAAAAACATATACTGTACATATATTTCAAAACAAGCCTTCAACAGCAACGAGAAATGCAGGTGTTGTTAATTTCTAACATGTGGAAACAGTACAGTCAAACCAGACGCAAACTTGGCAAACATAAAACCTAACAAACAGGCACAGTTTCAAATGGGAGGTGAGTGACCGTAAATGTCACCGGTGTCCCGAACCTGCGTCTCGGGGCGGCAATCTGACAAAGAGCCGAGGAGAAAGTTTCCCAGCCTGTTATGACTGTTCACAGAACGCCGCAGCCAATGAGACTCATTCATCCTCCACGCTACATTTGAAACCTGTTGCTGGGTGAGAGAGAGAGCTCTCCTCTAATCGACTGTGCACAGAACAGCGTGCGTACGGAGCAGATAGATGTCAGAGGTATAATTGCTAACGTCTGTCTGATAGCATATACTGTAAAAATAGCTGCAGTAACCCATCCATCCGTCCAATCGTAGGGCTGCTTTCGCTCCCTGACCAATTACAGTGCGATTGGCAGCGCAAACAAAGACTTATTGGTTGTTAAGTTGGCCTCTCATCTCCGAATCGCCCTCCCCTCTCCCGTTCCTCGCACAACATCTGCAAACACCTGATATACATCCAGCGCCCTGCTGCCCTGCACTCTTGTTAAATTGTTACCACCTTTCGCTAAGCCGGCTCTGACAATTAACAATACTGCTCTCCACTTCAAAGGGCACTGGGCCTGTAGGTTTAACCTTGGTGCTCCTGAAGATTTGTTTTTGATTTTCATGAGATCCCAAGACACTTTCAACTTCGTTCTCTGCTGAGTCTAGAGCCAGGCTTGCTGCCAGACTTGGTTATATATTACAAATCTCAGGCTTGGAGTAAAAAATACAGAAAATCTACAGTGAAAAAACTTGGAATTTAAAATCATTACATTACAATAACTTAATTCTGCTCGGCCTGTATAGTATTTTTATCAAGCTTTAAAAAATTGCTTTTAAATTTGTTTGTCGCTGCTGTCCTTCTGAAACCTCGTATCTCCATATTTCGTGATTTTTTTTGCCATAAATCATTATTACTCACCCTTTATGTTTGTCACTGGGTTTTGCAAATATCTAACCAATAAAAAGTATTCAAAGGTGATTGTTAACTTTGCCGACACAGTTTTTAATCATTTAAAAAGTACAGTGTTTTTCCTGAAAAACGGTGAAATTGGACATGTGAGGTTTCAGAAGGACCGTGACAACATCCTGTAAAAATAAAGGTGCTAAATGATGTCATAGAAGTAACATCTTAAGCTGTATGGATCTATATTTTCAAGTACAATCAACTTGGCTTTACAAGTCATTTCTTCAACTTGTTACTAAGTTATATAAACTCACCACTGGTCAAAAAAATGTATGCAAAGCAAAGTTGACTGTACAGTACAGCAAAGAATAACTCCCACTGGAGAACCAAAAATGGATCTTATAATGCCACTGCTGTGAAGAACACTTTGCTGAGAGAGAGAGAGAGAGAGAGAGAGAGAGAGAGAGAGAGAGAGAGAGAGAGAGATGGAGAGAGAGAGAGAGAGTGGAGAGAGCGAGAGGAGAGCGGAGAGAGAGAGAGAGAGAGAGAGAGAGAGAGAGAGAGAGAGAGAGAGAGAGAGAGAGAGAGAGAGAGAGAGAGAGAGAGAGAGAGAGAGAGAGAGAGAGCGAGACAGAGAGAGAGAGAGAGAGAGAGAGAGAGATGGAGAGAGAGAGAGAGAGAGAGAGAGAGCGAGAGAGCGAGAGAGAGAGAGAGAGAGATGGAGAGATAGTAACAAGATCATGATGTTGCAAGCCATATTCAAACTATCCCACATGAGCTCCACAGACATGAGTTTTCATCACATGCTCTGTCCATTTCAAAATCCACGTTTTAACTTGTACAGTTTGTATACTATAACAGCATTTGGTGAACAGCTCATTCTACACCTTCAGGCCTCTCCGAGCACATTGAAAGTCCAACTGCGGCTCTCAAACAGAAGCACACTCCACTGAAGCGTCCGTGCAGCTGAACACTCACTGTACGCGTCTGTGGTCGTCTGTTTCTCATCCGACAGCTGGCTGTGTGCGCTTCAGCAACGTGCAAAGCATGTTCGGGCACCCCCTCCCAGCATATCGCCGCAGCCCCACGGATGCCCCCGCAGCAAGAGTGAATTGGAGCAAATGCATTTATGAATTAAAACTGGGGTCTGAGTGGAAGTGAGCGGGTGTAAATGTGTGTGTGTGGAGGGTTTGTTAGGGTGTGTGCATGCTACGCCGCTCTTTTTCAGGGATCCAAGCCCTGATGCTGCCTCAGGATGTGAACTGTCACTTCACATAGCTGGTGATGAAGAGCAGAGCTGTCAGGAAAGGTGAAGACGGCCCAGCAAAGAGGAGAGAACGAAGAGGAAGACTGACTGACTGACTGACTGGTTGAGACTATTTCGTGATGAAAACGCTCAATCGGCAGACAGCAAGAAAGAGAGGAGGGAAAAAGAAAAGCCAGGTGATGATTGTGTGTACAAAAGTGAAGATTTTGTACCAGAATCAGAAGTTAACCATCATCTAGATTGACAAAAGAAGAACAAGGTGTGTTTTATATGTAATAGTGTACTTGTGTGTGTTCACTTCACTGACACTGTAAAGCCAATGCTGTATATATCTGACAAAACCTGTTCTTTGAAGGTCCAATGTGTAATTTTTTTGGAGGATCTACTGACAGAAATGCAATATAATATACATAACTATGCCTTCAGAAGTGTAAAGACCTTACATAATGAAGCGTTATGTTTTTATTATCTTAGAATGAGCCATTTCTATCTACATACACAGCGGGTCCCCTTGCATGGAATTCGCCATGTTGTTTCTACAGTAGCCCTAAATGGACAAACTGCTCCTTCGGCAAAGAAGCAAAAACGTGACGACATCTTAGTCCTGTGTCAGCCACCGCAGTGCTTTGAGCTGTTGGTTGCAATTCACGTGAATGAAAATTAAGATAGCTGTAAGTTTCAATAACTTAACTTTTGTATGTCTTGGAGTCTGTGTGTGTTTTTTTCTGTAGGTCTAGGAATTTTTGTTTCCTTACAGTTTCTTTTTAATTTGTGCCAAATGAAATGCGGCATTTACCCAAAAAAGGGTTCATTCAGTATGATGATTAGCTTTATATAAAAGCTTTTGAAGTCTATACTATGTCCTCATTTAGCCAAGCAGTCATGTTTGTAAGAACCCAGCCTCACTTGCAAAAACCTTCACAGTAATGGGCTCCAGCGCTCTCAAAATGATTCACAATATGCACTGGTTGTGTTATGTGGTTGGTTGTCCCAGATGTTAAAACTTAATCTAAAAATTGGTTAAGTATTACATTTGGCAAAATAAACTTTTAATGTTCCACTCCACTGACCGCAAACATCCTCTAAAGTGGAGAAAATTGAGAATAAAAGAAATAGCTGTTTGCACCTCCTTACTTTCGAGCCACACTCAAATTGACGCACATTTGGACATTATTACATCTTGGTAGTGATTACGGTAGATCACATCTCATTTATCAATATGCAAATGATAGAGATACTGAATTGTATGCCAGGGGTATGAACATATGGAATGGGAGTGTTTCCAGCTTGGTAAGAAATTACAAGATAGCTTCATAGATAATAATGGTGTGATTTTTGTGTGGTTGTCTTTTCCAGTAACAGATTCAAACTACAGCAAAATATCACTGTTTTTGTAGAAATTTCCTTCTCGTAAACTCTTCAAAATAAAGGTGCTAAAAAGGTTCAGCGATCCCATAGAATAACCCTTTTTGGTTCCACAGAGAACCATTCCGTATAAAGGTTCATTAAGTAACCATCTCTTTCTTACTTTTTTAGAATCTGAAGAACCTTTTTCGCCACAAAAAACCTTTTGTGAAACAGAAAGGTTCTTTGGATGTTAAAGGTTCTTTATGGAACCATTCAGACGAAAAAGGTTCTTCTACGGCATCGCGAAACACCTTTATTCTTAAGAATGTAGATCTATTTATGAATCTGTATTTATGAAAATCACTAAAATGATGTTAAAACAGGTTAAACTTCATGCGGCCTCAACATGGCAGCCATCGTTGAGGTGGACACGCTTGCTGTACATAGAATGAAACCACTGAATCACTGATAAACATTTAATTTCCTCCAAGTGTACAGACACACAAACAGAAATGTGCTTCTATGCAAGAGAACAGAGCTTTAAATGTAATTATTTAATAAATGTTTTTTAACAAAAGTTAACGTTTTGAATATTCAACATTACATTATTATTCAATAATCAGTTTTGCGTTAACAAACAGAGTGATTTTTTTCTACTTTTTTGAGAAAGCACTCCACAATTTAAACAACGTGAGAAACTAAATGAGTAAAAGACTTATCCGTAATCTCTACTGAACTCTGCACTGAATGCAACGCTATGTGACACGGCACGGCACGCTTTAAAGAGAAGGGTGATGCTGCCATTGGAAATCTCTTCAATATGGAGGTCGGCAAGTAGCATCAAACAACCGTCTGTAGACCAGCTCCATATGTGGACCTCTGCCAATCACAGATTGCTTCCATGTACTCTCCAGCCAATCCAGAGGTAAAACTATAAATACTGACAGAACAGACTAATTACAGTTAGACCAACTTCAACAAGATGAAGTCTTCACTGCCTCACTGAAAACTAAACGACAGCGCTGTACTTTCCTTCTAAGGTTTCAACTTCATCTCCACCGAATTTGAATGCTGGTCAGGTGCAACAGCTTGAAGATGAGCTCATGAGGTTTGTGAACTGCGGCTTTTACCGTGTGACTCATCTGCAGGCTCGCAGCGCAGTGTGTGACCTTAAAGGAAGGCACGCCACATGCCCACAAACACATGGCCTTGAAAGTCTCCTTGGGTCCGAAAAAGCCCACTGCTAATTTGAACCGTTAGAAACCACTTAAAAGAAGCACTGATTTAACTTTGATGAAAACAGAATTGCCATTCACAATCCGTCTTTCAGTTCACACTGCTACCAACAAGCACGCTGGACTGCGAGAGGACGGCTGGTGGATTATTTCAACACTCACTGTGTAGTTTTAGATGACCATGAACGTGACCGGAGACTCTGTCTGTCACATAATCACACGGTGTCAGGTTGACGGCACCAAGTCAAAAGTCAGAAAGTTCTCTTGAATTAATCCTTCTATGATTGAGCAACAGAAAGTTCTGCCCGTTTTACAGCGAGTTCTTCAATTCAGCATAATTGAAATGTTCACACTGGATCAAACTACTGAGTTTGGTTACATTGGTACCGGGAAATTCCGCTAAAGCCCTTCGGGGGCGGGGGGTATTTTTATTTTAACTGTAGACGTGACTGTACTGTGGCTGTCCACATCAGAATTACATTACTCGCTGTGTTCTCTAGAGAGCGGTGATTAATCGCGATATCTGTAGCAGGAGATTGGATGGGACATGATACTATTTAATAATGCAGAGGTGCAACGCTAAGCCTCATTCACACCACAACATTTGCAAATTCCTCTAGCTCACACATCACGTCTCATCCAGAACTATTTGTCAGCATGTTCTCACAGGTTAACTAGTGGACAATCCAAAACATCAACAAATATCTTTCATGCAAAGCTTAAAGTGACAGTTCACCCGAAAATGAAAACTCTGCCATTTACTCATACTCTTGTCATTTCAAATCTGTATGACTTTATTTCTTCTGCAGAACACAAAAGAAGATATTTTCAAGAATGTTGGTAACCGAACAAGAGCGGTACCCATTCACTTCTATTCTGTGGACAAAAAACAATGCAAGTCAATGGGTACCACCGTTTTTCGGTTACCAGCATTCTTCAAAATATCTTCTTTTGTGTTCTGAAAGAGTCACACAGATTTGAAATGTCAAGAGGGTGAGTCCCTTAAAATTCCCTTTATTCCCTTAAAAAAGTTTCATTAAAAAAAGCGTCTGCCAAATGAATAAATGTAAGTAACTGTTCTAATTGTTCTAATTTGTTACAGGGCTAGTTAATGAATATCAAAAATGAAACCTAAGCACACTGGTTAATAAACAAACCTTCCCGTATTACACAGAAGAAATACACATTTATTAAAAAAGGGTAAGACCCCTTTAGAACATCACCTTTCCGTCTTTGCACAACTAAACAGCACCTAAAACTTCATCAGCGCTTGGAATTCTGGGAAAGTTTTAAAATGAGTGCAGCATGAAATGAGGATGGTAAAATAAGTACTCAGCATAGGCAAGAATAACAGTCTGGCCAAGCTGCTCTAGAAACATCTGTAGCCCATTACAAACATCCTACCAGAGATCCACAGCAACAAGAACAACTCAGGCAAAGCTGAGAGTTCAGGAAATGATGTCAAACTCAGGTTCTACTGAACACAGATAATACGTTATTTTATTAAGCCTCTGCATGCCGCACGGCAGATGGCTTTCAGGAAGCTATTCCTAGGGTGTCCGAGCAGCGTCAGATGTTTGCTCCTTAAAACACCAAACAAACGCGTGAGCATCGTTTTGCCAGCTGTGAACCCCCCAAAAACGGAATGGGCCACTCCTCCGAGTGTGCTTTAAAGCAAAAACAAGACAAGCCCATGTAGGGAGTGTGAGGCTGTTTTTTTTACAGAAAAACAGTAATATCATGTTATGGTTAATTTATTGTTAAGGAACAAAAGGAAAGTGTGTATTCTGGCTTAACAAACAAACACTGCATTGGCAAACTGTACAAGTCCAGCTGTGCACTTTTTCTCTCTTTATTTTTCTTCAGTGCAGGATTGAGATATGAGACTGACAGGCAGACACACACACATGCAAACACAAAACGACCATTAATGTCACGCCACGGCATTTGCATGCCTAGCGTCTGGATTTAAACTCATCACGACATGGCTGGCGAGTGACAGTGGTGATCAATGTCTGCCGTGGTGAGTTTATGAGTGTGGATTACGATGGGAATCATCAAGCATGGTGGGAGTTCGTGTGATGTGACCGCCGAACTGCCCCGAGCCGTGTTTTATACCAGCCTGTCAGCTGTCCATTATACACTGTGACAGGAGTGGATTTCACCCAACGTGGCACTAAAACGGAATCCTCGCTTGTGAAAAGAAACTTGAAAAAAATTTTTTTTCAAGAAAAAAATTTGATTATTTCATCCAAGTAAAGAATAAACTGATGTGCAGGATAGGCCCTAGAAATCAAAGGATTTGCAGTGCTCCCGTATGCATGGTTAACTGTAACGTGAATGTGTCCCTAAGCTTGGCTGTTTTCACCAAGGGCATATGCTTTGAGCTCAGTCATTCGCAAATTATTTAAAAGCCAATTGCGCTGTTGTTGCTGTTGTAATTACTCTCATAGAGAGGACGGTTCTGTGGTCTAATTGATTATCATTATGACATTTGTTCTAAAGCGATGGAGGATGCGGGGAAAATTAAACTGAGGGATGCTGGTACCCATTCATTTTCACTGTATAGACACAAAACCAATGACAAAACCAATGCAAGACAATGGGTCCCACTGTTGTTCAGTAACCAACGTTCTTCAAAATATCTTCTTTTGTGTTCTGCAGAAGAAAGAAAGTCATACAGGTTTGAATTTTCATTTTTGGGTGAACTATACACAACTGCCCATGCATAACAGCTTCTCTATCTGGAGAAAATAGATTTAAAGACCTGATGACACATCCTGCACTACACCAGTTTTTGTCCAATCAAATGCCTTCTAAAGCCAGATGATTCCTCCAAGTGTGAGGGCCAGTCTGGCATACCTACTAAGACGTGTTTCCCTAACGCATCTCCACCAGCTGACAAGGACACACATGGTGCGCAAAAGCCGCTTGAAGAAGCCCTTTCTCTGCTTGAGCTGCTGTTGTGAAGTGACATTTACCTAATGCTACGCTAAACCTCATTGTAATTAACGGCCGGCTGATATTGATGCAGACTGACTCACACGGGCAGCGCCAAAAAATGAATTCTCCCACACCCATGGTAGACGCTTAGTTCAGGCAGCGGGAGCTGGAAGGCTGCAGCATGCTCCAGTAAACAGGCGTGTTTGCTACTTGCCCGCGCCACGTTCTTGCGCCTCGCTTGCAAACACCGGGGTCGAGTCAGACGAGCCTTAATGGACACTTTCTTTTCGGCTGTTGGTGACTTTTTCCGAAAGCAAGTGCCAGGAGACAAGCTCCGTAATTACATCCGAGGCGCCGGGGAGGAGAGAAGCGTGGAGTGTCCGCCTCGACAATGGCTCAGTGAAGTGTGTACAAAGATACACACGCAGGCCTACGCACAAAAGGGTACATGAGTTATGGTTTGTGCCATGGGCAAAATGGACGCCAAATGAAAGAGAACCAATTAGAGGTTGACTCCAAGGCTCTCCTGTGACCTGATTTCTTTACTTTCAACGGCACGAAGTGATGTGACGCCATTGTACTCAGTCACAGAATGGTGCGCTTGTCTTTATCTGAACGTTACACATGCTCTACATCTCACGCTCCTCACATTCATCCAAGGTGCAATCGGCCGCAAAATAAACGCGCGTGCAGTGAGCGAACGTCATCTTGGTGGTGCGACCTGTGCCTTTTCACGCCACCATTATATCACCGTTGACGCCTTCCGATGTTTTTGCTCCGCTAAATAGGTGACCACAGTGTGAAACCAAAGTGCAGCGAACCGAATCGAAACCGCCGTTGGCCTTTGTCAAAAGGTCAAGAGAAACAGATTGAGGACGTAGAGTTTAATGGAGATGTTGTGTGAGGACTTGGACACGCTGAGAAGCCTTTTCCGTTAAAAGGGTCACTAAGAGTAGAAGCCGGGGAAGTTTGGTGAAATGAAAAAACCTGTTGGGGAACAGGATGTGAGAGGTTAATTGGTACCCTGTGTGAAAGCTGTTAACAAGTGAGAGAGTGGAACACCCAGGATGCACTGGGACATTCCAGCAGTGCCATAAGAAATAAACCGGCGAAGAGAATATTTCCTTTGGCCTCAGTATCATCCTTTCCAAAGAACACCGGTCACGCCTATAATCTGGACGTCGTCTCGCTGTTCACACTGTTGGAGCTCTCACAAGTTTACTCATGCGAACACACGCAGGCGCACTTTGGGTCGGGCACCTTCTCTTGTGATTGCTCACTGGTTCCATAAGGAGTTAGAAGTGAAGCGCTGTGGGCAGACAGGGGACACGAATACAGAAAACCAGTCAGCATAAAGGCCTGTTTAGACCGGGGGCCGACATCAGCCTGGGGTCACAGCAGGCATCCTAATCACCCCTTTAATGGCACACAGAGTCTTTCTTTTTTCTGAGAAGTGAGCCTCAGGTCATCTCACCCATTCAGCTCCAATCGCCAATCTGTGTACCACTTCCAGCCAGTGAACAATCGGCCATACAAAAGGATAACCTTACCAACATCTTTTGTTTCGTGGATTATGTAGTATCTTTGTTTGCTTTCGCCGTCCACATTTCATTGGTTTCTGTAAACATGTAGACAGATCTACTCGCTACGATGCTGCTGCATTGATTTCAAGCTAAAAGTCTCTTTTAGACAGGTGATGGCCAAAGAGAGGCTCCAGCTGTACTTTTTCCTACATATCCTTTAAAAATGTGCAGCGCTCACTCAAAAGACAGCTTGTTCAGGGAAATTACATGCTTCTTGTGCCGCGTGTCGGCGTGGACGACAGCACGTCATCTCATCTTGCCTGGCGCCTGCTACAGCGCAGTTCTGGAGTAGCAAGGTGTTTCTTGCAAGTGACAACACTTAAGCCTTTTACCCTTTTACACTGGAAACCGCCTCGCTGCGGTTTTACCTGAGAACAGCTCGACAAAGCAGCGATGCATGAGCAATAATGTACTTTCACTCTCTCTAAATGTGACTACACTACTGCTCAAAAGCTTAGGGTCACTTACTCATTTTTTTTTTATATAAAATTGAACTCATCAATACTATAGGATAACACAAATAGAACAATGCATGAAAAAAGTCCAAAATAAAGATAAGTAGCCACCCTTTGGCTAAAATTTGCAAAACTGCACTTTTGGAATTTTATTTCAGGTCTCATCCTGGGATGCTCTGAAACATTAAGTCATTCATTTTAGTCATTTATTTAAAAGGAATACTTAAGCCCAAAATGAAAATTCTGTCATCATTTACTCACCCTCTTGTCATTTCAAACCTGTATGACTTTCTTTCTTCAGCAGAACACAAAAGATATTTTGAAGAATGATGGTAACAGAACATCAGTGGTACCCATTGACTTGCATTGGTTTTGTGTCCATACAATCCACCTTATTCCGACGCCCCATGATGTTTGCGCGAAAGATGGGAGAAACTTCCGTATCAATGTATTTCAAGTCATTCGTTTAGAGCAGAATGTGAACTTGCACACTGACAGAACTTATAAACTACATCAGCATACGGTTCACTACTTTATAGGAAAACGATGATGATTTTATGAAGGATATTTAGCAAACTTTATTGATTCCGTTGTCGTGACCGTAAACCAATGAGCAATTTGAAAATCATGGGGGGTTTTCAATATCTTTACATGATGTCGATTGTGTGCTATTTGAAGATGTGGTAAATCATTATTTTTTTGTATTTAAAAGCTAACTGCAAAGGGTTGCACGGGCCGCGTGCACATATTATAAAGCTGGCCATTAATCTGATAAACATTATACTAAAGATCACGTGCAAAAGCTGCCTTTTGACCTTTTTAAACATTCTCTCTACGATTTGTTAAAAAGACGATAAGGTTCAGGGTGAGGTGTCAAAATAGTAAATACATGCACAGCGGTGGACAGGAAAGCTAGCCACCTTTGGTATGACTTGGCAAAAATCTCACCCAACTGTTCTGTTCTTATATCCCAACACGTAACTATTGGGCTCACAACCTCTAGGTCAAACTTACAAACGTGAGCACACATATGAGCTTTCTCCTCCTTTTCTGTGGTCATTTATGCATTTGGTGTATGCTTTAACCAAACACCACATTAAAGGAATACATTTCTTTGTTTCTTTGATTTTCAACAGAGCTCCAAGAAAATCTCTGAAGGTTTAAAACCGGTTGTCTGTGTCTCTTCTTCACACGTCCCTCCCTTTTTCCCTCCTGCTCATCTGCCACAAGCTAAATGATCCTTTCATTTCCTGCCAGGCCGCTGGGCCCTGAGGTGGCAGCTACGCTCGGACTCAACGGCTCTGCTCCCATGTGAAATTCACTGCTCTTCCTCGTATTGGCTGATCTACTATCATAACAGAGCTTACCATGGCACTTCCTGTCTGGGGCAGGATCGCGTGAGCTATGCCACGTCTCACACGGACGCCAGACACATATTCAGCTGTGTAAAAAGAATAAGTGGCTGAACGTCCAAGCAGACGAACGTGTTCCTATAAACATATAAAACAAACATTAATGTTGTTCTGTGCAACTACAAAAAAGCAGGACAAACAAACAAATATGCTCAACACCCACACACTCCTAAACACACACAGGTTCACAGTTCTCCTCATGCCCAGTCCACAGAGGCCTGACTCCGGAACTGACTTAGGAAGTAACTTAATGGTTACCAAACCTTTTGGGGAACCGGGCGAGCGGCGCGGGGCTAAACATGTGTTTAGAGCAGACAACATCAGCAATCACCACTTGACCTCTCAGCAGAGAAAGGGTCACATACCGCACCCCCTTTTAAAAGCGCTGAAGGAAAAAACGAAAAATGTTTTACAGATAATATAATCAAGTGAAAGCACTAGCCTGTTGTGAGGGGACTGAGGCCGTGCTGACTTCCATATGTCTGAAATGCACAGACCAAATGCTCCACTGGGAATTTCTCAAAGCCCACAGGAGAAAAACACACAAACATGCACGCACACTCAACGACACACACACAGTCACGCTTTACACAGCAATAATGCAATTCCTTGCTTCCGATATTAAAATATTAAAGGTCCAGTGTATGAAATGTAGCGACATCTAGTGGTGAGGTTGCAAATTGTAACCATGGCTCACTCCACCCCTCTCCCTCCCGTTCGAAGCACTACAGCGGCTCTCACATTTTCACCATAGTAGGAAAAAATACAATGGTAGTCAAAAGCGTCCCAGAACTGTTTGCTGTCCTACATTCTTCAAAATGTCTTCTTTTGTGTTCAACAGAAAAAAAAGATAAAGTCTTTTTTTATACTATGGTAGTTAATGGTGGCCAAGAACAGTTTGGTTACAAGCATTCTTCCAAATATCTTTCTCTGTGTTCATCAGAACAAAGAAATGTACACAGATTTGGAACAACTCGAAAGTGAGTAAATGATGACAGAATTGTCCTTTTTGGGTGAAGTATCCCTTTAAAGTTCCTAGGCTCCGTAGTGTTGGGGGTTTGATCTCTAAAAATCTCTAATCCAAAGCATGAGCAAGTGTAATAGTAACAGTGATGCTTACAAATAGCAGTAATTGCTTGTGCCTGTGTTTTTAAAAGTGTTGTGTGAAGGACTTTAACAAAAAATGTAAAAAAAGTGAAGTCATTCTTCAAGCATTCCTCCATTTCCTCAGCCATTACAGTAAGTGACCCAACACCTCTGGCTCCCCCTGGGCTTATTTATAGCAAATGAATCAGAAATCTGAGAAAACTCAGCCCAGAACCTCAACTGCTTCACATTAGGACCACAAAGCCCTAATTGCACAATGATTTAAAAAGAAAATCAAAGATCCGGAAACCGTGTGATCAGTCTGAGGTAGACAAGACGGGTAAGAATCTTTCACACAAGACTTCAGTTTATCTGCGTCTTTCCTGTCAGCCCTGTTAAAAGCTTTAACAGCCCAATGGTTTAGACCTTAAATTCTTTGTTTCCAGACAGCGGGTTGCGGTGTTCTGCAGTTGGATGTGTACAACTGGAGTTTTATGATGAATGGAGAGGAAAAAGAGAGGAACAGGAAACAAAAACAATGTGAGAAAGAGCTGGAGTTCTAGGTGGAGGGCCTAGTCTGAGAGCAAAAACTTCATTATGTATAACTGGTATAGTGGAACAAAATGCAACTTCAAATACCTTCACGGGCGCAGTTTGGTTTTACTGAACGAGGGTCTGAGACAGAGCTCAGGTTTCCCTGCAGACTGCTTTAAAATGCCAGAGGGGTTAAAAGTTGGTGCAATTGGGTGCGAGACGCCAAAATAAAAGAATAAGCAATGCGCTCTGTTTACATCTGCAAAGGGCTGGGGTGACAGAGCTCAGCGTGATGAATCTCAGGCACAACGTTAGAAAAAAGTGCTCTTTAAAGGCCACATTTTCAGAGTTTTCTATGGGACTATTGCCAACTTCCTGAAGAAAAGGCATGTGCCAAGAAAGCGGTGACAGAGTTGTGTAAAATGCCAGCGGAGCTCACAGCTAGGAAAGGGGGTTAATGGGTGTAAAGAGAGAGAGAGAGGCATTGTGTAGCGTGTTAAAGGTTAGAAGAATATTCATTCATTTGAAATTGGTAAAAAAAAGCTACATAAACATTCTCCCGGATGTAATTTTCAGTGCGCGGACACATTTCCCAGTAGAAATCATCAGCGAGAAGGAAATCGTTTAGTCTCTTAAGTGCCAAATTGTATCCTGATTTTCCTGCCCAGCTGCCTGAGCAAGTTGGAGGGTGGACTTCTGACGTTTCTCACCCCCAGACAAAAAAAGAAAATGACATTATTATAGATTATGAGAAACAGCAAGTTCACTCTCTTCCAAAAACGACACAAAAAAAATGAATCATGGCAGAGTTTGTAATTAAGTATTTGTATCCTTTTGATTTTATTTAAATGATTATTTTTTCAAAACGTATGAAGTCAGATTGCTTAGATTCAATATAAATCTGTTAATTGTGAAAACTATTAGATTTATTGAAATAAATGATACGTTTATGGTTTAAATATTACTAGCTGCACAACAAGCCAGATCCAATTAGTTCAATTGTATGAGGGTTTTTTTTGCATACAATTTAAGCGGAAATAAAGCTAATACGTAGGTAGCTATCATTTTCGTGGTGTTCATAAACTAAACCTTTTTCTCGTTGACCAGTATTAATGGATGGGTCAAGAAGTAACAGTTTTGGGAACCCAATGACTTCCACAAAATGAAAAAAAACCTTTGTACTATATAAGAGCATGTTTTGTTTATCTCAAAACTTGGGAAGTTTGTAGACAAATATTGACTAATCTGAATAATTCATATAAAATAGTTTTACAATCTCCTCAACTTTTAAGGGTCAAAGTGGTATCTGCACGAACTGTCAGTGGAGAGAAATTATTATGGATTTGGAGTGACATGAGGGCGAGTAAATTATGACAATTTGTTTTTTTGTTGGGGGGAAAAACACCCTTTAAAATGTACCCTTACTTAAATTGTAAATTACTGACTAATTTCATGTTTTTTTTTCAGAATTTGTTAAGCTTGATAAAATCTTTGTTCTCTCAACAATCTCAAACTCCACCATGCTGATAGCACGAAACAGCTTTCCACCTTGACGAGAAATCTTGTCACGTTTAAATCTCGTGAGATCTTGTGGCACGAGATCTGGTCACACATCTAGGAATTAAAACGTTATAAAATAGTAAAACCTGCATTACAATTATCACTTTTCACTAAATTACATGACTGAATCAATATGGAAGAAATGGTTTACTGCTAAATAAAATGGGAAGCGGTATTTTTTTGTATATTTAAATTTGCAGCAATTTAACAGCTGTTTTCTATCATGTCACTTGTTTACAATCACTCCAGCATCATCATTTTCAGTGCTTGCTTTTAAAATAGTCCAGAAACCAAAAATGGCACTGGGAAGAATCGCAATGGGTTTAAGTTGGTTTGCTGGCTTGCAGGTTTACAAAAGTAGCCTTGGCAAACTTGAAGGGCATTCATGGTAAGTTGAGTACATTTTATGAAACGTGCAAATAAGCATGGGGGCTATCTGCATTTTTCTAGAGTGATGAATGATTATGCGAAATGGATGGTTTGTGAAGACTTTCTGAGTTTTTGTGAATTTTCTAAAAATGTTCCATAATTTTACAAATATACATTTAAATGAATCTACATAGATAAAATGTTAGAGTTTGCAAAACAACATGCTTTAAAAATTCTTAATAACACTGTGACTGGCATTGGAACAAAACTCATTCTTCTTTGTTTATCCTCCAGGACTATGAAAGTGAAGAGGCTAAATCTGGGATTGTACAGTACAGACAACAACAATAAGAATCTACGTCATTTGGGCAGAAGGTGTTGATCCTGGAGACGAACCTACAGATGTTGGTATGGCACTTGAATGTGTATAAATTCTGCGAGAGGAACATGTGGAGCTAATTTATTAAAATGACTCTAAATGCTCGCCGCTTAATTCGTGTCATTGTGTTGACTAGAATTCACAACAAAACCTCACTGGAAATATTTCCAGGGGTCATCGCAAGACAGTGCCTAGACAACGTTTTTTCCTGATCACAGTGACTGCGTTGCACATGAACAAATGGATGCATAAATAAAGCTAAAACCAAAAAGACTGCAGGCAGGACGATGCATTAGATGTTCCAGCTGACGCTTTGCTGGTAGAAATAGAATAAGAATCATTTATACGCATTTGTACAGCTTGACCCACAACTGTTTTGACATCTTTTGCTCAAAGTCCCTCGATGTTTTCTTCTTTCTATTTTCTGATTGGCTGTGGGGGTCAGTGTTGTGTTTACTCCAAATAGTTTACTGGATTATGTTCCGCTTAGCACTCAGTTTGGGGCGACAAGTGTGGAGAGACGCACTCTCTGCCCAAGGCTTCAGACTCAGGGACTGGTTTCATTACTGTATCTAACAACTGCTAAAGACAATTGAGGTGCATCTTTGACCTCCTTTAGTAGTTGAGTGGCACCAGCAGCACCAGGGGGGTTTTGGAGATGCCAGCGAAAATAAGCCTGGCTGGCACAAACAGTACCTTGCATTAAACATTGCTTCCAAGAGTAATACATAACTAAATGTCACTTCTCAGTCTAATACTCCTTGTCATTTGGTCTCTACTTTCTTATAACTTCACATTTTTCTCAAAAACATGATAGTAGCCGCATCCGAAAGGGCATACTGCGACGGTACGTACTGAATATAAATAAGTAAATACCTATCAATTGTTAAAAAAGTACGTTCTATGTAGTATGAGTGGGAGTAGTATGAATACATTTCGAATACTGCATCCACCATGTTTTATTGTCATGTGACCTGTATGTTCTTGTATGTATGTTTAGTCACAAGAAATTAATTTATCGGTACTTAGATTTGAAAACGGACATCCGTCTGAAAGTTTTCTGCTATTTTTTATTTAATTTACTTTTGAAATTTGACCATTGCTCTGCTCCCGTGTCATCATGGGATAGAGTAGTGTCCATCCAATGCACATTCACAAATATCGGATGAAGCAGTAGACCCTCCGGTTATTTCTCGCCTACTGTTTTTTGCATACCGAGGTTTAGGACATACTATTCATGACTCATACTTAATTTAGCCTACTATACAGTATGGAAGTGGTAAGCTTTAAAACTAATTTTGTAGACTAAATATAACTGTACCAACATATTTGTTTGTTTTATTACAAAACCACAATTTTATTTACATTTTTTTAAGATGAATGACCAAATAGCTAAATATAATGAATGTTTAAATACTTAAATATTGCATATTGTTTGAAAAGGTCTCACATGAAGATGCTTTTTAAACAAATTTCAAGTTCCAATCTATTGTTATACATCACATCTAAAGTTCCAATAGAATATAAATACATATAATATACATATTTAAATTATATTTTGGCAAAGGGTGACTACAGTGAATATGCTGAAATAAAAATAAACATGTTTTGATTGATTTTGGATTTTTTTTTCAGTTACACCACCACATTTGTAGTTACATTTGTGCAATTTAATATTTTTAATGAGATTACTATTATTGTGTTACTGTTTTTGCAATATGTAGGAAAAATATGAATATATGTATTAAAATTATGAAAAATAACAAAATACAACAACATAACACATTCATACTGCGATATTCATACTATTTCTGCACTTCTGATAAGATTAACTTTATTTCATTGGCTCTGTCCTTGAACTGTGCACAGTGAAAACGAAGTTGAACGTAATCTAATCTAAATGAACAGCGCAAGAGCGCGAGCACATTTGCATTGCCGGTGGGTTCACATTAATGCTTGTGCACTCCAGCCCCGCACGACAAGAAAGCGGCCTGAGACCTTCACTGGAGCCGAGGGGGTTCAAGCGTGACTTCAAAGGCATTGGTTGTACAGGAGTGCAGTACACAGTCCAGACCGAGTGTTGACTGCTAAACCATTTCCACAAGTCAGGCAAAGAAAGAGTGCGCTACCTTCTCAAGGCTTCCAAAAATAACTGAGGTGACTCCAACCTGCCAGCCAGCTTTTCTTGACGGGGCTATAATTAATATGACAAGTCTATCAAGAGCAGAATAAATTATTCTGTACGCCTGAGCACCGCTTACATGCGAGCAGTTTGGGGAGTTCATTGGAAACACATGTTTCTGGGAAAGACCGCTTTGCGTGTTTCGCCGCTCCTGAATACATTTCCGCTCCCATGTGACTTCGTTACGGCTGGCAAAGTTAAACGCAACCGAATGGGTTCAATACTGGCACAGCAGTGGCTCTAACAAGAGAGGTGCATTTGTTTGACCGCAGTGGACGTCAGTCAGTCAGCAAAACATATGTACGTGGCAACACGCTCCTCTCATCCTGGTGAGCGCGTCTCCATGCACAGACAGTTCACACTGACGTGTGCAGGAATTCAAGGAGCACGGGTGTAGCTGGCAACGGGCCCTGTGGCCCGAGGAGGGACGCATTTCGAGTTTGTTTGAATAGCGTTACGCACGGGGGCGCACGGAAGGGAGGACAGTCCACATGCGGAGTCCGTTCCGGAGAGCAGGAGGAATATTAATGAAAGCATTTTTCATAATTTCACACGAACTTGCGTTCTCTATGCCTCTTAAACAAGGAGGGGAGGGTGCGGGGAAAGAAACGCATTAGAATGATCTGGAAATGATGCTTTCCAGCCCTGTACTGAGACAATGAGGTATAAATTACCGTGATAAGATCTGGGCAAAGTTCAAATCAAGCGAGATTTTCACATCTGGTCCTGCGCTCTTGTCGTCAAATTAATGGATTCTTCTAAAGGCGTGCGGAGCAAGAATGTGATAACTCGTGCTTCCTGTTCTACTGATAACATTCCCGAGGGAAAGGGAGGCACAGAGTCTTCTGAAGTCTGAACAGCAGCGGACAGCAAACTTCTCTCCTCTGTAGCTACACACACCAATGCTGACACACAAATGTTTCAAACAAATCTGACTTAATTTAGACCACAGAACAAAAACCTAAGACAAAAAGAACAGAAAAGCTCACTAAGAAAACTGTCCGAAGAAGCATCTCCTGCTTGCCTGGCCTGCCAAAACAGATTGTGAATCAAACGGGTGAGGTGTGCACTTTCTGCCTCGCCTGCTCTCTCTGCCGATGATGCCAGCGCACCTCAGCTCAGTGAGAACAACACAGAACGGACATATGGAAAAGAAAAAGGACAGGCCAGACAGAATGTCTAATAAACAGCATGCTTACGTTTTCTGAAGAAACGTGAGTGAGGACTCGCTCATGCAAAACTCATCACCATAAGTGTAATTGTTAAAGAGAAAGTCCACCAAAAAATGAACGCTCTTTCATCATTTACTCACCCGCATGTCATTTTAAACCTGTATGATTGTCTCTTTCCACAGAACACAACAGAAGATATTTTGAAGAAAGTTGGTAACCAAACAACATTGGCCTCCATTGACTTTCATTGTATGGACACAAAACCACCGAGACATTTCTCAAAATATCTTCTTTTGTGTTCTGAAGAAGAAATAAAGTCATACAGGTTTTAAATGAGGGTGAGTAAAGGATGAAAGAATTTTAATTTTTTGGTGAACTGTCCCTTTAAGTAACTGGCGATGGCAGTAAACCCTAAAAAG
Source organism: Triplophysa rosa (assembly GCF_024868665.1). Classification (NCBI taxonomy): domain Eukaryota; kingdom Metazoa; phylum Chordata; class Actinopteri; order Cypriniformes; family Nemacheilidae; genus Triplophysa; species Triplophysa rosa. The sequence continues at coordinate 15,302,866 of NC_079903.1, read as the reverse complement.
ACTCATTTAAATAATCGTCTGATTTTCAGCTATGTTAAACAGTAATGCATGAGCGGTCAGAACCGCATATCTCTTAGGGTTCACTTAGAGGAAGCTCTGGCAGATTCTATCCCAGACATTTCAGACGTTCCTGGCTGATTGGAAACACACAGGGCTAAATGACCAGACGTTTATTTTCAGGTGAGGAGAGCGAGAGGCAGAGGCTCCTCACCTCTTCACTGTCTCGTGGATTCGGTTTCCAGGAAGGCCCGCCGGCCGGGGTTAATCTGCGGCGCTAAATGAATAAACAAAGGATGGCTCTGTGGGCAGGTGAGTTCAAATCATCTTCCCACACTGAAACTCATCTGCACAGGAAATGACCCGCAGCACCTCACCTCCACACCTGGAGAAGGGAGGGGCTGTCCAGGACAATCTGACCATGTCACATTACCTCACCTCCAGGAGAGGAACTCTCCTCTCACATCTGTCAACAGCCCTCCAGTCATCCTTCAACAGCAGCTCATTCCACACACATACGCGCGCACCCGGACACACACACATAAAACACGCCCACTCTGGATAAAAATGAGGTCAATATCACATTTGGGATGCAAACGAAATTGTACTTATCCTGTTCAATAGTTGAAGAAATGACAATAAGTATTAAAAAAAGACTTATACTTAAACTTTACTTCTGTAATAATAAATGCACAAAAATACACAAAAGTTGTATATATTAATGTATAATAAAAAATTTGGTTATAATTAAATATTTGATCATATAAAATACACAGAAATACACAAACTTGTATATATTAATATATAATACAGAATTAGGTTACAATTAAATATTTTATAATAAAAACATGCACAAAAATACACAACATTTGTATATATTAACAAATAATAAAAATAGGTTATAGTTAAATATTTTATCATTCAAAAACATAAAAGTTGTATATATTAATATATCATAAAAAATTAGGTTATAATTCAAGATTTTATAATAAAAATGTTGGTTCATAACACAATGACTAATGCTGCTGTATACAACTTTTAACGGTGTAAATCTATGCATAAACTAAAGTAAAAAATGCTGCAAAAGTATAATTTATTGTTAGTTCATGTAAACTACTGCGTTAACATATACAACCTTGTAATAAATCTCTAAACATTACTGCGAAATGTGAGAAATATAAACAAACATTAAGCGCACACACTCGGCTGTTTAAAATGCAAAACAAATGCGACAGACATGCTGTCTCCCATCTTAAAAGCGCCGAGGAAGAGTTGGGCTTTGATGGAATGCTTTCTCAATTTTCATCCGCTATTCATTTTTAACAGCTCTTTCTGCTTGCCGCCGAACGCTTGGCGCAACGACTCAATGAAGTGGCGTACAGGCGCCGGCTCTGAGGTGTAAAAAACACCATCGCAGCTGCCCGATCGATACATTATGGAGTGAAAGTGCATGCTGGGAGAAGATAATGCAGCCTCGTACGGAGACGTTGTCAGACTTCATTAGCGTCTCCAGGGGTGTGCTGGGAGCGACAGGCATATGCAAAGTCGCTGAGGCCAACACTTCTGTACAGAGAGCTTTTGTTCTTAGCTTTTAATTGTGGGCCCACTTTGTACCCCCTGTACGCTCGGATGAGGCAGGCAGGGACAGCGGGACCGACACGAAGAGATGTGCTTTTTTGCAGCATGGCAAGCACGCACACGCAACAACAAAAATACACAGCGGGGAAGATGGAGACAGAACACACTGTGCCTCAAGCAAGTATGTACTTTCACGGGCTGAGGCGTCCTAACTGCTGTGAGAGGAATGGGAAGCATTTTAGGACCATGAGATGCACAGGTTTCAAAATGATTGTCACACCTGCCAAAGGACTATCCATGAATATAGATGACTCAAAATGGAAAAAGATAGTTCACCCAAAAATAAAAATTCAGTCATTTATCATTTGTTCACCCTTGTGTCGTTTAAAATCTGTATGACTTTCTATCTTTTCAGAAATGTCTCCGTGGTTTTGTGCCATACAATTGAAGTCAATGAGGGCCAATGTTGTTTGGTTACCAACATTCTTTAAAATGTTTTCTTTTGTGTTCTGCACAAAAAAACTAAGTCATAGAGACATTAGGGTGAGTAAATGATGACAGAATTTTCATTTTTGGGTGAACTGTCCCTTTAACCTTATCTGTCCCTATTTCAACAGTACAGAATGACTTCAGGCACCCTAGATAAACACGAGGTTGAAGTTTTTAGAAGACGCACGAGTCATGACACACACTGTTTTTTTAGCAGCGAGCATTTGGATGTATTTGATTTGAATCGTTCAACACGCTCGAGTCAGCTTAGAACAATAAAAACAATGAAAAACAGCAAAGGCCAAGCTCTAGTTTGTGCTATAATGGACTGGAAAGCAACTTTATCTGATCACAGCAAAGCCAATCTCATGTTTGTTTTGTAAACACGTATGCGGAAATCTACATGCTACCAAAAGCTGTGCCACGTGAGATTGGGATACTGAATTTAGGACCTACAGCTCACTCTCTGCTGTTTGCCGTGATGGCTATAAGGTTCCTAATGGCACATGAAGTGCCAATGTCTGCACGTCACCTGATCACACTCCAACATCTAACCCCACTTGACCAGATGTGCCCTGATGACGCCCTAAAACACACACAAACCCCATGGCCACAGATAGAGTGTTCAAGCAAACAAAAGTGGTTGGAAACCATCCAAAAGACTCTTCAAATCACAACTCAAAGCAGCAGTGGTTTATGGGTTCATGTGTGGACTGTATGGTTGCTCGCAGCAGAAGTAAAAGCTTTGAGAGTACACAGCAGATGCCTGACACATTGCTGTCCGTTCGGATGCTTTAAAGAGCAGCTGCTCCCGCCTCTGGCACTACACACACACACACACGCACACACACGCACACACACGCACGCACGCACACGCACGCACGCACACACACACAAACAAAGCTGCCCTCAGTTTTCACATACAGTAGAGGGTCATAGTGACAGCTATACAAATAGATTTTTACATTTTCTGAAGAAAACGCATGAACAGTCATATTTCTAGGGTTAGCAAACCCCCAAATATTTGGGTTAGAAGGCACTTAAACAAATCAACACACAAAACAACTGCGATATACACACAGGCACATGCAAAACTAGACACAGCAGTAATGAGCATGTTCATTTTACTGTACACTACAAAAACTGCTTAAATCTTTCTGTTCTGTCTTCACAGCCAAAAGAGGACTTCAAGCAAGACACAAACATAACGCAAGAGAGAGCAAATGCTGAATGCTTTACCTTCACAGAGGAAAGAAATTCATATGAGAAACTATTAAAGTTCATCACTGTCTTGTTTAACATCTTTTTTTGTATTATTGAATTTTTCAATGACTTTAAAAATACATAAACAATGTTTTTGAAATGTTGACTTAAACTATATAATAAAGAAAAAGCAGCCAATGAGAATCCAGAACTCCTTCAATACTATTTCAAAAGCATGTCAGGGTGTACCCCCAAGAAACCGAGAGAACAATTTTGTCAGTTTTAAAGGGTGAAAATGCTAAAATAAAATATAATAGCTTTAATTAATTTTATTTTAATTGAATTACTATATCATTTTATAAAATTCTATTTTCACAATGATACCATGTGTTGCATTGTATTCTCTATATGTATTCTATTCATGTAATAATTTTCCTCTTTTTGAGATTTCTTTGTCTTCTAAGAATAAAGCAGAACTGAATTTAGTATAGAATAAAATGGAATAGAATAAAATAGGATTATACAGTACGTATAATTATAATTATGTCAAAACTTTAAAATTCAGAGAGAGCGAGAGAGAGAGAGCGAGAGAGAGAGAGAGAGCGAGAGAGAGAGAGAGAGAGAGAGAGAGAGAGAGAGGTGCATTGGAGCTCTGATTCTCAGACTGTAGGTTGATGATAAGAATGGCATCTTTCACAGTCAGATCTGCCAATCTGGCCAGGCGTCCGTGGCAGCCTCTGTATTGTGGTGGGGACTTCCAGGTCAGTGTCAGAATAATAGAGTCAGTGAGTGTGGGGGAGAGGGGGCTCGGGGCAGGTGGCGGGCCTCTATTGAAAGAGACAGGCAAGGGCGGCAAGGAGAGCGCTGGGTCACGGGAACGGTCCCCCTATCTATAGGCGTCTCAAAAACACCTCTCATTGTTGGAAGAGATCATGTGGCACGGGCTCCTCCTCGAACCGCGTCAGGATCCTTCTGGCCTGAATGTGCGCAGTATCTCCGACAACAAGCCACCTTTATGCCCATCCAGGTAATTACAGACTACGGGTGAGGATCCATTACTGCTGGACGCAAGTAGAGTCCAGGTGCCTGCTCTCTGAGCGCTCAGCCATGCTGGGAGAGGAAACCAGGGGAGCGCTCAGGCCTGGTTTTCTAGCCTCAAGGCATAACCAGCACAGAGGAGTATACTATACTACAACACACAGAGATGGCTTTGTTTTGTCACTCACTCACTCACAAACGCATACATTCTGCACCTGACTAGAGAGCTGTTTGAAGGTATTAGATAAAAACACAGGGCAGACACACTCAGGTGACGAGTATCGGAGACAGCAGTTTTAAAGTCGCAATGCGATAATGGCTATTTTATAGTTATTTTATATATATATAATATATTATATTTTAGTGCTGTCAATTCATGCCTAACAGGTATAGGAAATATACAGAAATTGAATAAAGTTCTCAAACACTTTACAGTCTTTAATGCTAAATTCTAAATTAAATACAGAATTAAAGCTCCAAAACACATTGAATTGCTCTTTTCTTTTGTTCTTTGATTAAAAGAATGTAATGAGCTGTAATGACAGGAGTCACAGCAGCAGGTTTAAGAATGCAGCCCCTTTAAGAGCTGTCTCTCTACGCAGATCTGATGCACTTTCCCATTTTCACAACTCTTTTTGGATTTTATTTAACACGTTGAAATCTGTGCTAACGAAAATGCTGGACAAAACGGGCTTTCTGGCATAATCTTGTGTGTTTTTGTTCATTAAAGCACGAAAGAGAACTTAATACTGGACCGCTGTCTGACCGATTCTGACAGAGATTCACGGACGCAGCATTTAGCCCGTGACTGTATACAGTCAGTTTTATATACACATATACCAAAAGCACTTCCGGTTTCAGTTTTCATTTGTTTATTTATTATTCTTTTTTTATCTTACATAATATAATGAAATATTAAAGATATTTCTTTTACATTTTGATGCGGTTATAAATGTTCTGTTGATTTTATTTTGTTCACACATTTGTGTAGTGTTAAAAAACTGAAACCGGAAGTTATTCTGGACCAATGTATTTATTATATATATTATAATTTTAATATATTTTGAATATAATAATTTAAAAATAGAATTACATTTAATTCATTAAAAGCTGCAATCCAGAACTTTTGCCTCTATTTGAAACATAAAATTGCTCTTTACAATCTTTTCATTGGTTGAAGTCAAATAATGTCACACTAATAAATCATTTTTATAATCATCTTGTTGCAACCTGGGGATTTTGAAATATGCTCACAAAATTCATTCATTTCTTTCTTTCTTTAATTTCTTTATTTTACAAAAAAAAGTTTTTACCCAAACAAGACACAAAATAAGTTATAGTTAAATAAAAAAACAATATATGCCTTAAAATCTAGATGGTGATGAGTCTGCGTACAGACAGGAGGTTGTGCAGCTGGCTGTCTGGTGCAGTATTAACAACTTGGAGCTGAACACGCTTAAAACAGTGGAGACGATTGTGGACTTCAGGAGAAACCCCCCTGCACTCCCCCCTCTCACCATCATGAACAGTACTGTGCAGCAGTGAGGTCATTCAGGTTCCTGGGCACCACCATCTCTCAGAACCTGAAGTGGGACAATCACATTGGCTCCATTGCTAAAAAAGCCCAGCAGAGGTTGTGCTTCTTACATCAGCTGAAGAAGTTCAACCTACCACAAACTCTGTTAAAACAGTTTTACTCCGCAGTCATAGAGTCTGTCCTCTGCACATCCATCACTGTCTGGTTTGGCTCAGCCACAAAGTCAGACATCAGAAGACTACAGAGGACGGCTCGGACTGCTGAGAAGATCATTGGTGCTCCCCTGCCCACCCTCCAAGAACTGTATATGTCCAGAGTGAGCAAAAGGGCTCAGAAAATCACCCTGGACCTCTCACATCATAGCCATCAGCTCTTCACAATGCTGCCGTCTGGTCGGCGCTACAGAGCACTGAGCACCAAAACAACCAGACACAGAAACAGCTTCTTCCCTCAGGCCATCTACCTCTTGAACAGTTAAATGTTTTTTACCCACCGTGCATTTAATAACTAAGTGCAATATTAATTAAGTGCAATATCCAACTTTTTCTGTAAATTATATTTCATTCTGCAGTATGTAGCACATACCTTGTACTACAATAGTCTATTCTTATTTTTTACATGTACTGTACATATTTACATACACACATAGATTTACTCTCTATATCTTTATCTTATGTTTATTGTATTGTATTTCTTATTTTCGTATACCCATAGGCCCTTATTTAAATCATCTGTGTACTGTATTCTATTGTGTTATGGTCTCTGTGTACTGTTGTTGCCGTTTCTGTGTTCTGGATGCTCCTGTCACCAAAACAAATTCCTTGTATGTGCAAATATACTTGGCAATAAAGCTTTTCTGATTCGGATCTAAGTGAAAATGTTTAATTCCGATTATGAATTAATATAATATTTTGGTAAATGGATAATGAAGTTGTTTGACCAAAATTGTATTTAATAAATTTACAAGCTACAGCATTGCAAAAGTCTCGTCTTATATCTGTTGCTCTGTTGTCTGTCCTTTGTTAAATCTAAACACTGGCTTACTCACAGTACCCCACAAGAACAAACAAACACACACACAGATGAGCACAAACAAAAACATGCGTCTTCACCTCCGATACAAGACGCACTACAGCTATCAGCAAAGATTCTTCCAGGACATGATAGCGAACTCACAACAGGTCTGCGCACTGTCGCCCGCTCATCTCGCGATCTCCGACGCCACACACATAACAACCGGGCGAGGAAGGAAAAGTGCTCTCGCTGAACAAATGACAGGGTGTTTCTGCCACCGAGTCATAACAAAATACAATCAAAAGAGACTTGTGTTTCTGCTTGCTTTATCATAGGTTCAAAAAGATTATGCGCCTGCTGTCTTTTCTCACACAATAAGCTGTGTAGTCTAGTGGGACGGGGTGACGCTTCGGGGACCAGATAGGTGTATCGATAATGCCGGCTACATGTCCGATTGATTTTGGGAAGCTGAGACACTGCCTCCTGATACTGTGTGTCAAGCAGACGCGTTTTGCTTATGAAGGGTTTAGTGTCAGTATCCGGTAGAGAGGGTCACACAGAGCCCCCGATTCCCTTAGGGGTTGCATATAACACACACAAGACGCCACACAAACACAGCGTGGAGAAACAATTATTAAAAGATAACATCCAGTAAAGCTGTGATACCTTCAGCAGATCTGTCTTACGCACTTCTTTGTAATGACCACAGTTATGATCCAAAACGGCCTTGCTGCATACATAGGCGGTATCGTACATTCACGAAACCTCATAGGTGACTTGGAAGCTTTCAATATAAAAACAACACCCCGACACAAAACATGGCTCGCAACTGACATTCATGTCACTCCAAACCTGTATGGTTTGAAGAACGCTGGTAACCAAACAACACTGGCCCCCATTCACTTCCATTGTATGTACACAAAACCAATGAGACGTTTCTCAAAATATCTCCTTTTGTGTGTTTATAGAATAAAGAGTCACGTACATGTTTTGAACAACATGAGCGTGAATAAATGAAGGCAGAATATTTGGGTGAACTATCCCTTTAAGAATCTTAAGTTTTAGTCTCAAGTAGTTCTTGGTTATATCACAAGATACCATACAAACTTCCTCCTAACCAACTAAATTTATTATGAAAGTAAACAGACACTTTTCATTTTATGTGGTCTTTAAACCTAAACAGTAAGCAAAACAAGAACACTGTCCTGTAAAGCGGTATCAGATCAGGACAGCCCGAACCAAAGAGGGACAGCGGGAGAGATCACGGCAGTGGAGGTGCATCTACGCTCCGCGGGACAAACAGGACCGCACAGCCTTTTGAAGGCACAAAGACGAAGCGATGAGCGCTGATAAGATGAGGCGCCACACTGCTCGAAGCCCTGAGAGCTGAGCAATCACACAGACAGATAAGCATCGGCCCATAAAACTGACTCCTGGAGCTCTTCTCCAGACAGCCAGGAGAGAAAGAGACAGAGGGGAGGTGAAGACGACGAGGAAGTGGTGCGTGTTGTGCGATAAGGCTGGTTACTTTCTTTCTTTTGGAGGTGAGGGTTAGGGGAGGAGCTGCTGACGAGACGGTTTTCATGACGGGAACTTGCAAGATGCATAAGAACAGCAGGTACGTTCGGAGACGCGGCTAAGAGTCAGTGCTATCTTAAAGATGAGAACTACTGACAGTGAGATGCGGTTGATGCTTGCGCTAAACATCACAACAGTCGACACAAAGTACCTTCCACTGACAAACCGCGTTTCGCAGCTCGGCAAACGCGGCTGGCCAGATGTGCTTTGATTTCAATGAGACATGAAGGACTACGGCACGCATGCAGTGGACGTGCGAGCGCACGCAGCAAAATAGCACTCGGTGCGAGTGCAAAAGAGCAAACAGTGCAGTGTACTTTCAGTCCCTAAAATTGATTTGTTTAGACTGTTTCTTCATCTACACAAGCTCGAAATGAAACAAAAAAGTCTTTGGAAGTGCAAACTTGACCGTGTTTCGGACTATTACAACACTGTAACTGCATTAAACAACATCAATCTAATCCACATAAAACACTTACTGACCAAACTGGTGATTGTTATTCTGACAACCTTAAGCATCCTAACAGGGCATTTGAACGACTCAGAAGAGACAAATCTGCGAGCAAAAGTTGAACACATACACTAAAAACTGCCCCATCCTGTTGAGAAAGCAAAACATTAGCCAATGATCTTACCCGAGCCAGTATCTATAACTGTGGACTGTCCTCTACGGTCGGCCACCAGACGAGAGGACCCAGGCATGCTGACCGGCTCTGAGCGCACTGGCTGGATCCTGCAAAACAAGGATGAGACATACACAGACTTTAATTCAGGCTCCACTACAATACATTACTATTATGTCCTAAAACAGTAATGCAAGTGTGTGAAATGTGTAACAAAACATTAAGCTGTGAACCAAGCATGTCATTGTCATTTTATCATTGTGGTGTAACAGTGGCAACATCAATACGATAAAACACGCTAATGTTCAATAATTGCATTCATTAATGTTAATAAACAATGCTTCTGCTAAGCAAGTTTATTATTCTAAGCGTATGCTGCTTAGAGTTACAAGAATCGTTGCCTGGCATATTAATATACCAAGAACGTGTGGTGAGAGTGTATTTCTGTGCTGTGGTTAGTAACGCGAGTCGGATAGTAAATTCAGCACAAATGTGCGTGAATGCATGTTTGGCATCGACACCTAAGGCTGTGGAGGTCCAGGTCATCCGTGTCGAAATCAAGCAGAGGCTGCTGGGTGTCGCTGGGCCCTTGGGACTGCAGTACAGAGGAGCTGGAAGAGATGACTGTGGTCTGTCCTGACGGGTGGATGGTTTTGAACTGAAACTGAGGGCCCATCCACAGTCTTCTGTGAGGGCCGGTGTGGGTCACAATCTCCACCTTTAAAATACATGACATATGGACAACATGACTAGGGTTGTCAAACGATGAATCGCATCCGGAATAAAAATTTGTGTATACATAGTAATATATTTCTGTATACTGTGCATATTATTTTGTATTTATAAACACATACACGTACATAGATATATTTAAGAAAAATATCAAATATAAAAATGTATTAACATTTATATACAATTTAAATGATTGGTAAATAGAAATAAATACATGTAAATATTTCCTAAATATGTATACATGTATGTGTATGCGCACAAAAATAATATGCACAGTATACAGACATATATTACTATGCATACACAAATTTTTATTCTGGATGCGATTCATCGCAATTAATAGTTTGACAGACCTAAACATGACACATCATTCACAACACACCTGACTTCTATATTGTGTCAGATTCATGAATGAAACGGTTTCTATCTCCATGATTTATTATTATCGTTATCACTGGAAACTACAGGCTATGATATTGGCCCAAATGATTTTGCCAGCAGAAAATGATTACATTTTGATAGAAGACCATTAAAAACTAGAAAATGTTAGATTTTTTAAAATTGCTACGCAATTACAATGGGGCATAAACAATTATTGACTGACACAGTCCCACCCCTACATTGTATATAACATCAAACCCTAACACACACGCACGCACCCACACAAGCTAACATAGACATGTGTCTGCTTTGGACCAGCCATGTCAGTCTGAATAACAGAACGTGTGTGCACATGGGAGACGAGGGGGCATACATGTGTGTCAGCCACACGCCACTCTTCCTTCCCAGTGGACCGCATGAATGTGGCACAGAAAGAAATTCCATTGCCAACATAGCGAAGTATCAAGTGAGACATGAGGAGGAACAGAGGAGTAGCCCATCCATCCTCCCAGCATCATCATCTCTGAAAAGGCATGGCGTGGGGTCAACTCCTCTGTCCTCCTCCTGTCACATCTGTATAAATGAGGCCAGCACGTGTGTGTGTTTTGTCCGTAGTTAACACCATTGGTGTCACGCAGCCCTGAGAAAAACAGATGGGACACTAGTGCTGGGGCTAAGGCCAGATGTTGTCCCCCTCTACACTCCTACTGCACTATGCATTGAGCCCAACATATTGCGCTCGCAGCTCGGAGAGGACCCTGTTTTTCATGTTATGTTCCTAGAACGCATATAAAGCAGATAAATAGAGCCATCAACAGGGTTTAGCCTGTGTTTAACCAATAGCTGCCGTGGCAAGTGTTAATGGTGTCATTACAGGCAGGCGGGATGTATGCTGTCACTAATGCTGGTGCATTAACAACCTTAAGGTTTAAGACCTTTGGCTGGGACGCACAGGCCTGGATTGCTAGACACGTGCATGCTGGACTGGCGGCATCTGCATGATTTAGAATACTGTATCATAAAACATACATGACCTATGAAATCAATCACATTCAAAGCAAAATACAAAATCACCATATTTATTTCTTTACAAGTGGATAACACATGCTGTTTTAGTTTGGATGGCAACAGTACGGCAGAAGAAAGGACTAAAAGCATCCGTGTCAGGTCAGACTTAACACAGTTAATAATGGGGCTAGAAATTATTCATGACTTCTGCCGATAGCTTCTCTCAAGCAGAATCGCAGGGTGATGCATTACCACTCAAAGTGTTTCCCTGAAATGTGTGACGCGTGTGTGGCTTGAGTGTTGTATATTAACGATGAAGTTAAGCTAATGCAAATGGAGGATGTAGGAGGTTTCTACCTGAGAGAGCCATTCCTCATCCTCCTGACCGCTGTGATCGGACGCCAGGCTGTCGTATGACTCGTGCCGAGTGATGGGGCCAGGGCTGCCAGGCGGTACCACTGTAGCAGATATAGAAAGAGTATTAAGGTGCGACAGTATACAGTATACTAGATGGGCGACCGATAACAATGTGTTTGTTCACTACAATATTTATTCAAACAACGTGTCATATATTTAAAATATATTAACCCACATATACAGTATATATACTGTACATAACAGTTTTATATACATAATAAAAAAATATAGAAAAAATATTTGAAGCTACACTTATCATTTTATTACATATAGTTGTTGTTATCAATAATACATTATATTAATTTATATTAATTTTGGTAATTTACTATTATTAATTACATCACAAAAACCAAATATTACTGTCCATCAATACTGGTACACAGTAACAGGTTTATATTCAAAAATACATTTGGAAAGTATTATTTATTATTGTTATTTACTATTATTTAAGACACAAAAACACAGAAATCAGATAAACAGTATATTATCTGTCTATCATTACTGATCGACAATAACAGATATTACAAAAATATACTTATAATGATTAATTATTGCTGTTTATTTATTATTGTGATTTTTGTTATTATTTAAGTCACAAAAAGAAAACAGAAATTATCCGTCTATCACTAGTAACAGATATATATTTAAAAACGATGTATTATTTTTAATTACTGTTATTTATTTATTAATGCTATTCAGTTATTATATATATCATTAGTATTATTTAAGTCACAAAACACACTGAAAACAGACACAAATTATCTGTCTGTCATTACTTCATGTTATAAAATGTCTTGGTACGGGCTTGTCAACACACAGTCTCTACTAAGATAACAGTAACGAATAATGCAAGGTGGTGTCGCCTTTAGTTAAAGCTCTGCCCTGGTGTTTGAAAGGTTGTAGGTTCAAATCCTATTTTTTGTAGGTTGATCCATAAGCTTGTTCCCTTAAGCAAAGCACTAAACCTCAGTTTGCTCCATGTTGAATCTTTGTAATAAGCATATTGCACTGCAAGACACTCAACATACAAGCTTTAAAAACATCAAATGTGTGTATGTTTGGGTAGGTATGTGTGAGGGAGAGAGAAAGAGACAGATAAAGACAGCACAGGCAGAGACAGATGGAGCACTCAGAGGCTGCGCTAAGCAGGCGCCAAGTATTCAGACTAATGTGCACAATCAGTGGTTTTCCTTCCCACCTCCAGGCAAACACATGCTTTTGTTACCCATGTACATAATACAGCAGCGAATAATAAAGTTGTCAAGCCCTCATCTGGAAGACACACACACGGGACTGTCATTCTCGCTCCCTCTTCTTACTAGCCGTCTTGCAGACACGCATGCTCACACGCCAGGTGTTCAGAAACCCTTGAGGAATTGTTCCTGCCAGGTTTATGGCACGATCGCTACTGTGCGAGTAACAGATACACCGACACCTTCACTCGAAAGAGAAAAATCCACCACTCCTAGAGATCATCCTCCACTATCCCAGCATGCTCCATTATGCAGCTATAAATCGTAAAATGACTTACTGACCTCTGATGGGTCTGAACAGAGCCGGACCACGTTACCTCTTAAACACGAGCTCTCCCTGATGTTCCTCCCCCCCTTCCTAAGGCCCAAGGGAACAATAAGTGTTGACTAATAAATAATTGAAGCATAAGAACAGTAGCTGGCTCTGTAGATCAGGTTACACCGGCTTCATAATGGCCTGGCTTGAGAGGTCGAGGCCTGCTGGACTGTTAAGAGCAAGTTATCGGCTACCATTGAGAGTGCCCGAAACATCCGAGCAGGAAACAAGCACCGACCGCATGAACCTGCAGTGACAACCTGGTTACAAATTTGCTTTGGCCACCAACACACTAACCATGTACAAATGATCTTTCAGTTAAATGATGTTTGTTCAGGTGCATAACGGTGTGTGCGTTTACACCTGCAACAGAATCAATGGTGGTCAGTGGTTCATTTTAGTCTCACTCCAGTACTTCTTTTTATATTAAATATGTTTATTGAACACCAAAATCTTATGCATTTACTTAGGGTACCTGAATAGGAAAACTCTTCCACAGAATATCTGACAATTCACTGATCACTGATTCACGACTACTAAGCAGGATGGAGTTTAGGTATTAAAAAATTCATCTGTATCTGTTAAATCATTTTTTCATATGATTTTAAGCTCCTTCTACAAAATAGAATAGAAATTATATATATATATTTTGGTTATTGTTTCCACCAGTATGTGTATGCTTCAGGGTTGCCAGACTTTCAAAGCAAAACCAACCCAATGGCCAATCAAAACTATCCCAAAACCAGTCCAACGACTCCAGACCAAATGACCAAAACTTAAAATACGTTACATCTAAAATACATAATTTACATTCGATTTCATGCGTTACGCCTGGTTTCTTTTTGAAAATACCTCTACAGTAGTTAACATCAATAACTTTATTTTAATGTAAAAAAGACTAACGATGAACAAACCTTTTCCACCTTTAACCCACAGAATAACTGTATAACAGCTCTGGTCACAGTAGTATTTCTAATGCTAAAATATAATTGCTATCCATTCATTTTCAGGCAAGAAAATTAGTAAAGCACTTTATTAGTTTTTATTCAGATGCCCAATTACAGTTATTTACTTGCAGTCCTTAATAGAAAAAAAGATTTTGGTAACACTTTATTTTACGATGCCCTTGTTACACGTTACATGCATTTACTATAAATTATGCATAATTACATGTAACTAACCCTAAACCAAACCCTAATCCTAAACCTACCGCTAATTTTTATTACTCCCTACTTAAATGTATAATTACACGGTAACAAATGGGCACTGTAAAATAAAGCGTAACCAAGATTTTATTTGGGAATGTTATACTTGATTCATTTCTGACTTCTGAGAGAAGTTGAATGTGCTGACTTGAATTTTGGTATAAAAACATAAATAAGACTATTCATATTATTTAGTTGTTTCAGTTTGTTTTGACTAATAAATGACAATGATCTTTTTGTGTACAGTATGTATATATATATACTGTATATATATTGCGCACATGCATTCAACTCATTAGCCATTTTGTTTTTGCAGTGTTGCCCTGTTACGAACATCAACACCTTAAAATATGACAACTTTTATAACAATGCTGGATTGTTTCGACCCATGGTTAGGTTAACCGTTGGGTTACAAATGAACTTATAGTATGGCAGGTTGTTGTTACCCAAAAACAACTCAGCATTTTTGGGGGAAATTACTTTTCTGTACAACTTGTGTGACAGAGCCTTATTAAATGTTTTTATTAACTTCTGTCACACAGCAGCAAAGTATCTTTAAAAGATCCATATTTACAACGTTTTTAATCAACACAGCCTTGTGAAGAATCATGGCCTCTGGGTTTGGTTTATAAAACCTTGTATTAAATGCGAGTTTCTTTTCAAGGTGACAGACAGCAAGCAGAAAAGGCCAAACAAAAGAGAACAAGTACGCACAGAGGGCTGACAGAGAATCAGGAATGAAATGAAGCTGATGAATAAACTCCGCAAGGGTGTCTAAGCGCACCTTGAAAACAGCCTTACT
Source organism: Triplophysa rosa (assembly GCF_024868665.1). Lineage (NCBI taxonomy): Eukaryota > Metazoa > Chordata > Actinopteri > Cypriniformes > Nemacheilidae > Triplophysa > Triplophysa rosa. The sequence continues at coordinate 15,287,695 of NC_079903.1, read as the reverse complement.
AACACTGGCAGAGGTGTCGGGGAAATTCAGCTCACAGCTCGAATTCTCCAAAACTGCAATTACGTAAATAAACAAGGCGTGCTAAAAGCTAGAAAGGTCACGGAAGCCCTGATCAAAAGCCAGGCCGCCTGTATCTTCCCGGAGCTATGAATGAAACCCTCACACCTTTCCTTAACAAATCCAGTTTCATTCATCGGAGAGCTCTCAGACTCGCAGCCGCCGAGCTGTCTGCTAAACGGCAGCTAAAGTCGCGAGCTGAGGATTCCCTCAGCACTGTCGGTAGGACAGGAGCAGCATCACCGGCCCAATGCGTCCTTGTTATCCGCCCATCATCTGGGTATCATCAGCAGAGGCCGGGTAATGCTCCCCTTCCCGAGTGCTGCCAAAGCCTGAGCAGATGGACAGGTGGAGATAGTGACCAAGAAGTGGCGCCACGGTTGCTTTTATCACCAGTCGTGCAGGCTCCAGCTCCTCTGACCCTACCGTCCGCATGCTGCATTTTTAATCAGCCAGGTCATCCAATCTAGAAGCAAGACCAGAGCTGTCAATCAAACCACTCTGATGCTGCAAGCCTCCGCGGTTTGCGGGTAGACGAACACCCTGCCCATTTCTGAGTCCGGAGAGCCTGGGAACTGTCCGCTACCGATGCCCCACCGCTATCTTTAGCTCTCTTTCGCCATCTTTCTTATTCTTCTCCTCTCTTCAGAATGGGCATTTACAAAGTAATTACAAAGGAAGTCAATGGCAGACTGATAACATTAGCGCCCGTGACAAAGATCTGGGCTTATTCTTTCGGTTCTAAATCCCTACATAGGGAGCCTTCTAAGAAGAGCCATCCTAATGAACAACATATATACAGAAAACACAAGAGATGTGACAAAAAATGGACAAAAACAGGCACTGCAAGAGGAATGTGATACTCCAATGTGAACAAATGTACAAATGTGGATTCAATGTAAGAATCTACAGTGACACAGGTGAAGCTCTGGAAAGTTATTTTGAAAGATTTATCCTTGACTTTTACCTCATGAAGTCCCTTCAACCCACTTAACAATTGTGATGTCCTGTATTACATTTAACCGTTTTTGGGGGGGGGGGGGGTTGGGCTTTTTGCCTTTATTTGATAGGACAGTGGAGAAAAGACAGGAAAGCTTTTGGTTTGAGACAGGGGAGTGGGACCGGCAAAGGACGCTTGAGATGGGAAACGAACTCTGGTCGTCCCGCTATGCACTGGCACTATATGTCGGCGAACTAACCACAGGGCTATTGGCGCCAAAGACATTTAACCTGTTTTGACCACATTCCTTGAACAAACTGACATAAAACAAGTTACGAAAGTATTGTGATGACCTTTAAAACAGCGGAAACTGCGTTACTAAAATAATTGCAGAAATGTGTTCTATGTGGTTCATTTGGTGTGTTTTACAATACATCCCCCATGTAGAATTCTCTTTTTTTCCTTTAAGGAGAAATGTGTCTGGGTTCTTACAGGTTAATTAAATGTTTTGTTTTTTTCACAGAGCTTGCCACAAGGCATTCTGGGATTGCCAGAATTTGGCCAAAATGAGAGAAGCATCTAATGTACAAAAATACACATAAAAAACGATCATATTCCAGCAGATGAGGCACCAAAAAATACTGTAAAATAACATTTTTGTAAATGAACATTGCATGTTTTTAATACAGAACTTTTACATATCAGCATATATTTTTATCAACACATTTTTGTAATTTAACATTTTTACAGCATTACATTTTTTTTTAATTGATGTAGAATTACAGTTTTTACAGTGTATCATTTTAACACATTTTGTGTTGATTTTGTGTTAAATAAACGAAAGGGACAACACAAGCTGGGTTAAAAGTTGTCCCAGAAATAACACAAATATTTGTTCAGTTAAAGACAACATATTTTGTGTGTTGTGTCTAACTGAACACAACTGTTTTTGAGTGCACAATGTCTTAAAATAATGTCTCCAAATGCAGCCCACTATGAAACTGAACCCTTGAGTTGTTGAATTAAAGGAGGCCGCTTCTAGATGCCACCTGGATCACTTCCTCTCTGCACTCACTTTGAATATGACTGTGGTTTGTGCTCACACATGCGTGACCCAATGCAGGGAGGAATCGAAGGTGGCAAGTCGTGGGCCAGAGGCGATGGCCAAACACGCCACACACAAACTCTCCTGCGCCACTAGACTATCAGTTTGGCAAGATGCTGCCGTAAAGCGCACATAACAAAGATCTTTGGCTTTTTTTGATTTGACATTAATGTTAACGCACTGAACAAGCTCATTATTCCTTTGTTTTCCCCCGGGTGGGTGGCATCCACGCCGTGCTGCCACGGCCGCTCACGGCCGGCCATTTCATCGCTCTGACACATGCGTGGCGATTAGAGCAACTTCCTGAGAATATTCTACCCGTTAGGCCTCGAGCAGTTGAGCTTTAGTGGCCGAGAAGAAATGTGAAGCTTGGCCCGAAGGACCTAGACAGCTAATTACTCATTAATGTTTATGATTATCCAGCGAACGCAACAATGCTCACTTATTCAAGATATATTAAATGTGTAGCCATCCGTGAGCCTTCTGCCCTCGAGTTGCGTTCTCCTGCCTTTCATACGTCAACCCAAAGAGCTCCCTTTCTCTATACGCTTATTATTAAATTACACAGGTTTAAAGCCACACTAATTGGTTTAATTTGAGTGCCGGGTTAATTTGGCGCTATGATGACGAGTTTCGGGGTAGGGACGGCGTGACCGAGTTTCGGGGTAGGGACGGCGTGACAAAGCCCCGATTCACGACACCACCGGAGACAGAAAAACGTGAGGTTTATCTCCCATGACCTTTATAAAAAACGTTGCGAGACCGGGCAGACGGGAGAAATTGTGAGTTGCTGTGCGTGTTTCTTGTGTTGTGGTGCGTCTTTAAACAAAAATGTTTTAATGGACGGTCCCGCACAGCATGCGGCACCAATAATGTGGAAACCGAACGTCTCCGGTGAGACAGACAGCATCCATCACATGTCATGCTGTTACACTAAACTTTTTACGAGCGACATGCTCAGTACATCTCTCGTACACGCATATACTTACAGCCAGCCAGAAGGTATTGATAGTACTGCACAAAGTCTGAGGCCAGCACCAAGGGGTGGTTGCTGTTGAAAGGTGGTTGTAGCTCATTCCACTGCGGTGTCCTACTCAAAACAAACACAGAGAAATCAATTTAGGAAGTGCATATCAAAGAGCCAGATGTATATAACAGTCACCAGCTGAGCCTATAATGGACCGAGATCCCTGCAGCCCGGCGGACCTTCCATTGTTTTGTCTCATGTGGGCAGTACGGGCTATACAGCTCGCTCCATAGAATCACTTAACATTTACAATTAGATCAGAAAGCCATTGTAAGAGCAACCACTGTGTCTTTCTGCCCGTTTCCATTTCACGCACTCGGTCACATGCGTTATTGCATTATAGCACTGTGCTCGGCGTCTGGGTCGGTGACATGACGTGACGTTAATCATTTGCTTGCCGTGCCCTCATTAGGGGGCCGTTTGAGCTGTTTTATGTAAATGATATGATTACAGTGGGTTGTCAGGTGCTTCCGTCTGGCTGAAGGTGAATAGGTGTGGTAAAAAAGCCTCGGGGCAAGACCTGGCTAGATTCCAGCAGGCTCTCGGACAGGTGTTTAACTCCAGGGGCGTGTCGTCGCCTATCTTTTGCGCCGTGCTGATTGGCCGAGGCTCTAGGACGTGCTCCACCAGGTTTCCGTAGCAACTCAGGATGTAGAGTGATTCGACGACTGCCTGCCGAGACTGATCTGTCAGGGAGGAAAAGTCAAGAACAAATTAATATTAGTAATACTGCATTAGTTTCAAAGCTATAAATTCCTTTATATGCTATTTTTAAAAACAGCTAAAAAATATCACAGCTTAACGTGCAGAGACAAATATATTCCCAACACATGTAAACACGGTGGCGTTATAAAAACATAGCCGTGTTTATTTGGAAATCCTGATCAGCCCAACACAGCACACAGTCCACGCCCACGGTGTGACTCATGCAACGGTGTAAGTTTGGGGTTGGGTATTAGGATTTTTGCAATTCAATTTGGAGTTTGTAGCTTCAAAAAACAATAAGAATCAAAAACACTCGTACACTAAGCAACCATAAAATAAAACGTTTTATGTATGCATTCTGATCTACACCTTGTCATACCTTTCTCTCGCTTCATATTGGGGTTGGTAATGAACCAGGAACGGGAGGAGGCGAAGACTGCGGCCACACAGAACTCCCCACCACTGGACTTACTGGGTGAGATCTGGGGAGGCGGCTTGGCTTTGCTATAAGAACAAAAACAGATACAAATGAGCGAGAGAGAGAGAGTGAGAGTGAGAGAGATAGAGAGATGACGTCTAGAATTAAAAATAGAAAAAAAAAGGACAGTGACTGTCCATCACTGACCAGAACAGACAATATATATAATATAAAAAAGCCATCTCTCAAGGGTTTCACACAAAAATTGCACATCCACAAACAAAATATAGCAATAACATAATACTGCAAATAATGAACACAATACATCACGTATTTATATTTCATGCAGATAAAAAACTGATGATTATCTTATGATTTCCACAGTTCACAGTCCAAGATTAAAGCAGAAGTTTGGATACAGACTAATAGTCCAAATACCAATGCATGAATCAGATGTGTTTTATTACATTGCATATCGCTGCAAGTTTAGAATCCATCAGCATATAGAGATTGTCAGTACAGGTGCAATTGATAAACTAAACCAAATATGTTTCTGGTCTAAGTACAGTATGATGCACTTTTACTTGCCAAGAACTAAAAAGCCTAAATACATGACTGTGTGATCCTAGAAACAAGCAAAAAAAAGAAAACCTGCGACTGCTTGTATTTATAGAAGGAAAAATGACAATGGTAGTCAAGTGCCCCAGAACGGGTTGCTTCCTACATTCTTCGAAATAGCTTCTTTTGTGTTTAACAGGAAAATAAATTTGTAAAGCAATTTTCCTACTATGGTATAGTCAATGGTGGCCAAGAACTGTTTGGTTACAAGCATTCTTCCAAATATCTTTCTCTGTGTTCATCAGAACAAAAACGTTTATACAGATTTGGAACAACTTGAGGTTGAGTAAATGATGACAGAATTTTCATTTTTGGGTGAACTGTCCCTTTAAAACAATTCAATTTAACTCAATTTAATTTATAGGGCTTTTCACACATTTTTATTGTTGCAAAGCAGCTTTACATGCATCATAATTAAAAAATGATTAATAATAATGATGATGGTAGTACTTCACAAAAAAACAAAAGACTAAAAACAAGAGTTTTTTTATACACTTATATTTTAAAGAGTACATATTACGAGATCTTGTAAATTCCATTTCATGCAGTGTGTAATGTGTGACGGCCCGCGAAAACTTCACTCTTCTCCCCCAAACATTGTAGCTCGTGAGCCTCATTCACGGTAGACCAATCACAGCCGACTAGACCATCTGGCCAATCAGATCAGAGTAGGCTGGCGGAAAGGAGGGGATTAGACGTATGATTCGCCGAACGAATCATTTGAGAGTCAGTCAAGAAGTAAGGTAAGAAAAACTGCCTATTATAACAAAATAATAGTGTTTTTAAACCTTGTATGTATACGTAAACTTGTTGTTGGAAACTACATATATCAAAATAGGACCTTAAAAATCAAGGAATATTTACTCTAAGACTTTATTTCATTGTTAAACACTGTTTTTATTTTATAATATTTTCCCTACAATACTTTACAAATTCTTTTGCAACTTTCCCACAGTTGACATGATCTGAAAAACATAACCTCACTGCAACAATGTCAGCTCTTGTTTTACATTTCTGTTCAGTGAGTATAATGGTGCAGTTAAAGCTAAACACACACACACACGGCAGGCGTCTAGACGGGGCAGACACCACATAATGGCTGTCATTTGTTTATAAATCTGCTTCAAATGGAGGCTCTTAAGCTGCTTTGGAAGGCCTCGCTCCGATTTGCCATTTTAAAAAATGATTAGGCCCTATTGAATTATTATTAACGGCAGCAACATAGTAATGAAGCAAAGAGAGAAAGTGGTTGCAGGCTGTGATAAGGGCTGACATATGGAATTCATCCTAGAACAGTAGCAGAAAAGTATTACTGTGACTCCTGCACTTACACCGTAAAACCTGCCCCCTGTATCTCAAATTGTGCTAAATAAAAATAATGAAAAAAATGAAACTAAATGGTGACTGAGTCAGGCAGTAACATTCTGACAAAGAAAGAAATCACAGGGGTTTCAAACAACATGACAGAGAATAACAATTTTTATATTTTTAGATAAACTAACCCTTAAAAATCTTCAATACGGTCTCATTCAAACCTCCTGTTTCAAAAGCATATTCATGAAGTTTATAAAGCAACATACAGCTGCAAGCGAAAACTGTCGATTGGAATGAAATCCTTCTATCTAGAGCGTGAAGTCTGGACTGAGAGTTAATGTGAATGGATTGTCCAGCGTTTGAACCGGGACTCTCCAGCCTTGCATTACGCTAATATGTGTTGAGTGACCTGTTGCTTAGCTACAATCTCACTCCGTAACTTCCTTTAAAACTGTCATCAAGTCGTAAATTACATTTAGGACGAGGAGTGATGCTGACATCTTCATTTAGCCGACACCAGCCGAGGGTTGTCGGTTGGCAACTACAAAGACAACATATAGAAATACTGGGAGAGATATTGGCATGTGTTTATTGGTGTTGGACGCAAATAAGTAAATATGTGTGCGACGGCGATGGCCGGAGTAATCACGGTTCACCCTGTCTGTCAGTGTAGAACAGGAGATATCGTCCTAAGAAAAGATTTGAGTACAGCAAAACACACAGTTTTCTTTTTCTCCCTCTAATAAAAGCAGCATTCCCAAGCGCGCCTGATATAATAAAGAGATAGCAGACTGTTCTGATGTCAGATATCACAAACCAACCTGTTTGAAAAGTGGCTTCCTCTGGCCTGTCCATTACTGACCCTAGAGAAAAACAGTGAGGACTAGCTCAAAAAAGCTTTTAAATCCGTCCTGCCCACCGTGGAGTTCAAGGTAACAGGGAGAGCGAATGAGTTTAACAGACTGCAATGCTGGTGAAAAGCTGTTATTTCAAATAGAAAATGCAGATTTTTTTTACACGTTTTAAGTATTTAAAGGCATAGTTCACCCAAAAAAAGAAAACTCTGTCATCATTTACTTACCGTCTTTGTCATTTCAAACCTGTATGACTTTCTTTCTTCCGCACAACACAAAAGATGATATTTTGAAGAATGTTGGTACCTATTGACTTGCATTGGTTTTGTGCCCATACAATAGAAGTGATTGGGTGCCGATGTTGTTCGGTTACCAACATGCTTCAAAATATCTTCTTTTGCGTCCTGCAGAAGAAAGTCATAAAGGTTTAAAATGACAAGGGGGTGAGTAGATGGTGACCGAATTTTCATTTTTGGGTGAACTGTCCCTTTAAGTACTTAAATTACAAGTGTGGATTGTGCTTAAATTGGCTCAAAATCAGCCCAACTTTAGTGCGACTAAACATTTATTTCTACGAAATCACTGACTGACCCTGTTCGCCACAAACTTCATAGACTTTGCTCAATGGGTTCTTTTTTTTAGTACTAAGTGCTTTGCATAATAAATCTGGAAATAACATTATTCTTAATATACATTTCAAGGTATATAAAAATCTTGCCAGTAATGATGATGAGACCAAAAACATTCTCAGCTAAAAGCCAGGCATAGATTCAGGCCTCTTAGCCAAAAAATCTGAGAGCTCATCTTCCAGCCAAGTATGGTAAAAGCTCTTTGAAGAGGCTTTGGTCAAATGACGATTTGGTCAACGTGTTCTTATTTAAGTGCACTATGAAGATGGATGGTGTTTTTTGTACTGCATCTAAAACTCTTCAGAGAAACCGCCGGAGTTGGTTTGTCTGTATTTTAAAATCACTCTTTTCCTTTCGGTCTCACTTAAAGCGGCTAAAGAACATGACTCAAGATGCAGTGATTCAGCAGGTCATTTAAGTGAACAGATTATTCTAGATAAATATTGGCATGGCGAGCAGTTTACAAAAAGCGCATCCTAAAATCGATCAATTTTGAAGCATAAACATATTTAGTGAGATAGAGAAGACGGACGTTATTAAAGAGAAGTCAGATTCGTTCTTAACGCACCCCTCCCTTCCCACACCGGCATTTTCCTTGCTTTTCAAGAGGCTTTGAATCTTTTTCCCTCTCGCTCTCTAACTAATTCACTGAAAAGACGTCTTGCATGTCATTTCCACTTTAAATTAAACATATGAGGAATCTTGACTTGAGCTAATAGCTTTTCCTCAAGGGCATAATTCAATCTGTGATGTCCACCATCAAAGCCCCTTCACATTACAGTCCTGCTCACAGACGAGGCGCCATTGAAGATTGCGGGGGGGTTACAGTCTCCATTTGTTTTCATAGCTCGCAACAAACAAATACATCAACGCGCTTTTGCTCGATTTTGTCTTTTATGGGAGCGTATAGATCTAATTCCAACTTATTAGGGGACAACAGTCAATTTTATAAAGAAACATAACTATGCGTTGTCCCGCACGCAGCTCGTAAGGAATGCAGGGAAAACTCTACACACTTGACCATATGGTTGGTGTACATCAGGCATTGAGATCTGTGTTACAGCATTCTTGAAAGGGTCATGCAGAACGCAGACATATCTCTCAACGTCACATATTTTTTCTTACAGCAGCTTATCCTCGGATATGGGGATAAGGGAATGCAGCCACAGCGCGCACACACACTAATAACAGCCATTCGGAATGGGCTGACATCAAAAACCAAAAGAGGAACAGAAACTTTCCCCTTCATTTCCAGTGTTCCACCTCATTGAGATATTGTTGAAGAAGGTGCCCGATTCGGCATGAGTCTCCATTTCCTTAGAGGCACGCCAGCAAATATGTGTTATCCAGAGGTCTGTAAGTTTTACAAACCAACAGGTTCAGAGATTTGTTTATTCTTTGTTTTAGTTATAAATGTCATCAACATCAACAAGATAAACATGACAACAAACTTAATCAACCATAACCTGATGTTTCTGAATTAAAGGGACAGTACACCCAAAAATAAAAATCATTTACTCACCCTCGAGCTGTTCCAAATCTGTACAAATTTCTTTGTTCTGATGAACACAGAGAAAGATATTTGGAAGAATGCTTGTAACCAAACAGTTCTTGGCCACCATTCACCCCCATAGTAGGAAAATGACAATGGTAGTCAAAAGTGCAGCAGAACTGTTTGCTGTCCTACATTCTTCAAAATATCTTCTTTTGTGTTTAACAGAACAAAGAAATGTATAAAGCATTTTCCTACTATGGTATAGTCAGTGGTGGCCAAGAACTGTTTGGTTACAAGCATTCTTCCAAAACTCTTTCTCTGTGTTCATCAGAACAAAGAAATGTATACAGATTTGGAACAACTTGAGGGTGAGTAAATGATGACAGAATTTTCATTTTTTGGGTGAACTGTTGCTTTGAGGTACTTGACAATAGTACCTACTTTTTTTGTCTAGTCTGTATATGATAAAGCTTTATGTTTCCCCCACATTTTCATCGTGGGCATATTTTTACAAATGAATTTCATCCTCTATTTTTTCCCTCATTGACCATATATGCTTTACTCACCCTTGTGTATTTGAAATTAAACATTCAGTAGTGTACACTGTCTCTTTTCTACATCCAAATGCTAATTAACATTTAATACAACATCAATCAACATTCAGATGATTTATTTTGGTCAATCGTGCGATTGAAATGAGAAGCGGAGTTCGAGTTGCATCTCACATCACTGTGCTTTACATTACTGTGCTCCGCTCACTCAAAAGGAAACCATAGGGAATATCAAGATTTATCACGTCAATGACGAGGCTTTGAAACGCATACGCCCTCTGAGATCACAGTAGAGCAGGACAGGAAAAAAGATCTAATTAAAACGTATGTGAGGACACCACAACAAAAAGTAGAAACCCAAGCCGGAGGAACTGTATACTGTATGGTGCGTAAGGACAGGAGCACATGTGATTCATCTGTTTTGGATCTGCCAAGATTTTTTAAAGCTTAATCTAAAAGAATATTTCAGAATGGTACCAAGCTTCTGATTAAAAAAAATCATTGCGATAAATACAATAATTCAAGTTGAGTGAATCACATGAAAACATCTTCAGCAAAACAAAATTCTTCAGCACAAATGCATCTTCGCTGCCTTAAAACAGCAAAATAAACAAAAAGAACTGTAACTCAGTGTGTCCAAGTTCAATCTAGTTCAACGCTAGTCCCTTATATTTCCTCTCTCTTACTTTGTTTACATTAATGTATTGTGTATGCATATTTTCCCAAGTACACAAACTATCTATTAAAACTAAAAAAGCACATCTGTGTTGTCTTCGAATACTTTCAATGCTAAGACTATACCATCACTCGAATAAAGATTCCCATGAAAAACTGAGTAAAACAGATGAATGCAACACATCTGACGCGGCCACCATCAAGAGTTTACCGATCATCTTTTCAGCCTTATTCTAAATGTCACCAGCCAACAAAATCATAATGACAACAACGTGAATGTGAACACAAAAGAATTTTTGGATAAACAATCTTTGTTTGGGAAAATTGAAGCAGGAAAAGCGCGATCGCTTTGAAGGGAAGGTTCGTTTAAACTGCAGGACGGCCTGACAAACACAGCTCTGATGTTGTCTAACATAGCAAAACACAATATTTTGTGATGAACTCGAGAACAAAAAACTCTTTTCTCCGTCCTTCGGAATCAATGACACCAAAGCAGACTACTCTAACTAAAATGACAGGCCGAAGCCTTAGATCTTCCCTTACGACCAACAAATGCATTTATGTAATTCGCTAATGTTTCTGCTTTGTCATTTAATAGAAAGTTTGCTCTTTTAACTTACATTACAGTGTCATTTAACAGACAACCTTTTCAATTCGAACAAATTAGGTTAGCAATGAAAAATACACAAAAGCTTGTGTGGTCATAAAATATGTGGCAGTACAGTCAAACAGCAAATCCACATACAGAAAGGGAACAAAAAAAGGAACGATAAAAAGCACATCTTACGATTCCTCCCACAGCGTGCTACAATGAACTGAAAATAAAGTAAGAAAAGGTTCGTGGAAATCAATGAAAGATGGAATGAACGCAGTCGTTGGCTGAAGCGAGGACAAAGCATGCTGGGAGTGAATAGGAAAAACTCACCATGGAGTTTTAATGGAAAAACATCCAGCCCCAAACAGGTAGGGTCTTCATGACGGAACAGATACACAGAGATAGATGGAAAAAGCATTATTATTGATTCGACTGAACACACAACCTAAAAAGCCATAAGAATTTTAATGCATCTTTTATTTCCAGATCAGATCAAAATAATAAAAACGTACAAATGATCATCAACATAAGGTCTATTTTATCAAAACTCATTTGGTCATCTACTCAAGAGCCATCTGATGTTTCAATAGAGGAATTCAATGAAAAACTCATCTTTAAAAGAGATGTTATTTAATATTAAAGAGTTACGGTATTACAAAGCAGACGGAAAGTGGATCTCCCAGCCAGGCCAATGGATGACCGTAAACATTTTACAGCCAATGGTGTTTCCCAATAGCAATAAAACGAGAAATCTAAGTTTGTTACCCTCTGGCAGAAAAAAGTGAACATATGACGGTCCATTGAATGAGTTTACTATTCAGTGGGGCTGAAAACCTTGTTTTACACAGACATTGAATCTTTCCTATGTTTCATTGGCAAACACAGCTCATATATCATAAAGAATTTCCCAGACCAAACAAACCCAGCCTAACATGATGGGCAAATGTATCTTATAATTGCCATTGTTTTCAACATTATACACTTAAAGGAACAGTTCACCCAACAATGAAAACGATGTCATTTAATCACCCTCAAGTCGTTTCAAACTTGTATAAATGTCTTTGTTCTGTTGAACACGAAATACAATATTTTAAAGAACGTGGAAAACTACACAGTTCTGGGGCACCATTGACTACCATAGTAGATTGTATTCTTGCTGTAGTAGTCAATGGTGTCCCAGAACTGTTTGATCACAAAAGTTATTTAAGAGAACCAAATTTGACGGTGATGGTGAGTAAATGACAGAATTTAAATTTTTGGGTGAACTTTGGGTGAACCCTTTACAATGTATTCACACAGGGCTTAAAATACTCATGGCCGAGCTAATAAACTATATAAGGTATAAACCCGGCAGGTTGCTTGGTTGCATCAAGTGGCGAATTACCGTTGTATCTTTGAGCGAGACACTTCAGCTAAATGAACTCTGTAAATATCCAGCTGAGACGATAAATGTACGCCAGAGTTAAATGAATGTGTTTCCATGGAGACACATGGTCCACATGCTTTATTTCATGTGTGTTAAGCATCACTGATGGTCGATTGGTGTTAGTGTGATTGTGAGATTAAATATCTATAAATATCTATAGTATAAAAAATAAAGAACATAAAACGTAGAACACCACTGTATTACCTAACACACATTAAACAGTCTGAGAGGTGACTCGAAACCATAACAATACCTTAAAAGCAAGCTAAAAAGCAGATTTCATTTAAATCCGTAGAGTGCTATGAGTGTCTCTTACTGAGAAATGTTTACAGGGAAACGACGATCACACAGTACATCTATTAACAAGAAAAAAGTTGCATGATGATAGCTGGTGGTCGCCAAGGGCAACATCCCCACTTCTAGCGAATAATCTTTCACAGGTTTATCTCTCTGCTTGCAAGGCCAGTGTCGCACTTCCAAAGCCATTAAAATGAGGTGATCTGCGTGAATGGTTTACACCGTGACATTTCACATGGTCCAGCAGCTTTAAGCTATTCAGACAGTCATTACTGCACTGAGACAATGGCCTAAAAGCAGCTCAATTCCCATATTACACTAAGCCTACCAACATCTGTGAGGTCAGAGGAAGCCACTGTACACTTGTGACTGATCCAAACCATACAATAATACACAAACTGCTGTAATAGAGAGAACATTTCCACCAAAATGATCCTTCAGGTTCATCTATTCATATATTAACCTTTTCTGTAGGTTACATCATTACACCAGTAGAGTCTTAATATCGTTTATCAATCATCGCTGTTCTTCCGAAACATTGGCTGTCAAAATTTTCAGGAAATGGAAAAAAACATTGTACTTTTTAAATGATTACATTTTTATTGATTAGATATTTCCAAAACCCAGTGATAAACATAAAGGGTGACTAATAACAATGATTTATGGAAAAAAATAAAAATCACAAAATACGGAGAGACAAGGTTTCAGAAGGAGAGAAGCGATATGCCAAATGCAAAATCCAACCAATAATACAGAATGATTTATTCACATTCAAAGATTTGTTATTCATGTCATTTTAGCACTAACGCTACAGTCTTATTCATACTAAATACACCAGTAAGCATGAGGGCTGGAGGAGCTATTGCATTGTGTGATGGCTGATGATTCGAAAGTTAAGCCGAAATGATACGTGTCATTTAGCAGACACTTGGAAAGCAGCGGTGATGCCATCAGGGCAGAGATCTCAATACACGGACAGATTTGACAGCTGAAATCAGGCGAACAGCTAAAGTGCTTCTCAGAAAAAAGGTCACACACTGAGCTTCTAAAAAGGCAATAAATGAATAAGATACTGTAACACTCACCCAAGACTCTAGCCACTAATCCTCCTATTCAAGCCTGATTAATAGATTACAATTAATACTGAATGACACATAAATAATATATCTAAAAGTCTGGATGAAAACAAACAGAAACATTCTGTGTGTATTTGACTTATAACTCAGATTTGACATCAGATTAAAGGTCCAGTGTGTACTTTTTTGGGGGATCTGTTGATAGAAATGCAATATAATATACATAACTATGTCTTCAGAGGTGTATAAAGACCTTATATAATGACGCATTATGTTTTTATGACCTTAGAATGAGCTATTTATATCCGCATACACAGCGGGTCCTCTTTCATTGAATTCGCCATTTTGTTTCTACAGTAGCCCCAAATGGACAAACTGCGAAAACGTGACGACATCTTAGTTCTGCGTAAGCTACCAAAGTGCTTGGAAATAGAGGGGTGGAGTGAGCCGATGCCGCTAAACATTCTTCAAAATGTTCTTCTTTTGTGTTCTGCAGAAGAAAGTCATATACTGTAGGTTTGGAATGACATGAGGGTGAGTGAACTATACAAAAGCATCGGTCCTACACACATGTACACTAGTGTACATACACACACAATCAATTTAACAAAATGTAGCTCACACACTTGCAGGTTAAATGCTGGGGGGGTATTTCCCCCACATCACGCCCGCAGTCTGATTCAGCTGCAACGCCAAACGTCCAATTGCATTAATGCAGACGCTCTGTTTGTAAGGTGGGAGGCCTCCCAGGTGGTGGCCAGGCCATCTACCCTCAGATCAACAGCACTCAGAGCTGTGGCTGGGGAATGGCAGAGTTTTCGGGGCATGTTGACGGGCAAGGAGGATATGAGCAAAGACAGGAGGGTAGGGGAAAACAGCTGACATACATAGACGGCAGAGCACAACGTAGGCCTTCACTCATCAGCCACGGCATATGCTAGCCTCAGCTAACGGAGGAAAGACAGACTCTGAGATAAATCGGGGTTGAACTGGGACTGCAACATGAGGACAGAAGACCACGCTGACGTCCGACATGTCTGCGTGAAACGCGCAGTCTTCCGTTCAGCATGCAAGCAGAACTGGGACTGAGAGCATGTGAGGTTTTCAAGCCCAGGAATCAAATCAAAAAGCGCTCTGAATTATTCAGACTCCAAACTGATGCACTTTTGACGCACTTACGACACTTTAGATTCACACTGAATCAAACCAAGACGAAAACGACAACAATCATGACAACGAGCACCAGGGCTCTATCACATCTGCCCATTTGAAGTCAATGACCCGACCTTCCAGTGTTTCGTTAGTGAATTTCCTATTCAAACTTTTTATTTAAATTAAAATAAACAATTGGAATAAGTAATAATTATGTTTAGTCAGTATGTAAATGCCTACTGCAGTCATTGATACGACAACCAGTCTTTACCGCCGTCTTCATATTACATAGAGACCGCATGCTACGTCCAGTAAATGTAATGCATCTGGCTCTGGAATAATTGGACCGCGTACAGCAAAGTTCCATATGCGGGTGAAACCAGGTTTGCATGTTTGTGTAAATTCAGGCAATCATCTGGCAAATGACGGTTTGATGGCACTTAAGTCCGGCGCAAGTCAAGAGTTCATGCAAAATCCAGTGCGTTTCAATATCCAACACTGTTCCCGCAAATGAGACACGGATGGACGCTTTGGTCCGCAACGGCTGTAATATTAATAGTCCTTGCAAGTCAAGTCATTTAGAGGGATTACATCTTATTGTTTTGTTATCTAAATTGTTTTGAAAAATGTGCAAGAGATAATAGGCAGAGGTACAGTGGCAGCAGGTCTTTCCAGTTTCAAATATACATAAATCACCTGCCTTCAAGTATAGAGGTTTCTTTTTCTGTGCTCATTCTGTTAAGTAGTAAACAAATTAATAAATAGGAGCTCCGGTATTATTTAGAAAACAGTACAATATTAATAGTCTAAAATAATGGTTTGTATTGCAAATTGTGCTATTAAAATGAAATGTGATGTGCGTCAAGTCACTTTGAAGTGATCGGGGGGGTGTAAAAAAAACTCACCCTGTACGCTTGGTGATGGTGCCCAAGGTCATTGGCTGTTTGATCTGAGCCAGAGGAAGCACGACGGTCAAACTGGGCAGCGGAGACAGACGTGGGTTACCCATGTTGTTGTTGGTGAAGTTGTTATAGGATTCTTGACTGGTAAGTTTGGCTGCAAAAGAATAGACAAAAGTATGACATTAATACAGTCAAATTATTAGTTTTTTACAGCCTTTAAAAAACCTATGTAGGGTAAATCTCAGTATTTAAAGGGGTGGTGCAACGGTGTGTCATGCACTCTGACTTCTTTACCATGTTAAACGTGCTGTCTTCTCATGCTTAACATGGTCAACTTGTCAAAAAACGAGTTGGGCGTATTACGTAGTATTTCTGTGCTCGATACACTCCCCCAGCGATCGTACAGTTTTCGAACATATAAAACTGTTTCGTAACAATTTTTCTTAGTCAAGACAATTCTGGACAATTCTCCCGGAAAAGCACGCGGTAGCAAGGAGAGCAGGAGAAGGAGCATGCGCAGACGTCACTTTCACTTGTGTGCAGGAGAGAGAGAGAGCATACGTTCGCGAAGTTCAGGTGTTTGTTTGTTCACTGCATTTGGGTGATGAATGTTATATAAACGGTGGATATAACGCTGGATTTGGAGATCGTTTGAATCTGATAAATGGAGCCGTCCCAGCGCTAAAAGATGCTGGACATGAACGGCATGCGGTGAGTGAAACTGATGTCTGTGTTTTGTTGGCAATGGGTGCGCACATGCTTTATAGTTCAGCCTACCCCTCCCCCCGCACACGCTGTATGCTTTCGGAAATAATCGTACAGCTGTATCTATCTTTGATAAATGTGATCAAACTAAATACTCTTCGAAAATATGAAGTATGCGATACTACTCTATAGGTACTCAAGATTAATATGAGATTGGCAGAAACCGCGTGTGTTAGGGCCACTTTTAAATAAAAACTGTGTTTAGTCAACACTGAAGGAATTACAACACGCATACATGCCGTCGCTGTCTTTGTGAAACCTTGGATGTCCAAATTCACTGTTTTTCAGAAAATGGAAAAAACGACTGTATTTTTTTATAAATACTGTGTTGTCAAAATTGACAAGCACTTTTTAATCTTTTTTTAATACTTTATTGGTTAGATATTTGCAAAACACAGTGACAAAACATAAAGGGTGACTAATCATAAGGATTTATGGCAAAAAAAACATATTGTGACGAGGGAGGTGTGACGAGAGCCGTGGGAGGAGGAAGCGAGGCCGGGACGTGATTGATAATGAGTGTCAGCTAACACAAACATAAACAAAACTTAACTAATGTCCGGGCCCGGTCCTCTCTCGCCGTATTCTCCTGTCGTTCGTCCTTTTATGATTTCCGATCTCCTCCGTGAGAGATACGAGGCCGGAATGACGCCCAGCTGACACTCATTATCAATTGCGTCCCGGCCTCGCTTCCTCCTCCCACGGCTCTCGTCACGCCTCCCTCGTCACACATATATTACGAAATATAGAGGTTTAAGGAGAGCAGAGATACATTCAGTATAATAAATCGCTTATTTTTGAGAGAAACAAACACGACTGTTTATCCATCAAGAAATAAAGATCTTAGATCCGAACTTGGATGTACTTTCAGAACACGAAACCCACAAAACCATATAGCGCACATGCTACGCACACTCAACACACAGAAATAATAAGTACTGCTTTTTGTTTTTCTAACTCCATTATTCGTTTTCCTTTCAACACACAAATTTTTGGCCCTACGAAATAATCTCTGTGAACATTTTCCTTGCTTCCATTGTAATATCACAGGGAAGAGGGTATTCAGAAGGTTGCAGAAATACCTGAGACACAAAACAATGATTATCTGAGGGCAAAAGCGCTGAGTGCAGCCATGCCACAGTGTTGGAGGGGTTTTAGATCATTAGCCAGCCTCTCTGTCTCTCTCTAATACCCAGAAATGCTGTCTTTGTGCTTAACCAAAGAGAGGCCATTTAGGCCTCATGGCCCTCGATAAAGGCCTGCTTTGGCTGGAGACATTACACAAACCCCTGAGCCATTCCACACAGGGCCCGGATCTCAAGAGCCCTTCACATTTCAAAACCACTACACCCCAAGCGCAGCCACCTTTTGTGTGCGAGAGCGGCAGAAAAAAAAGGAATTTGAACAGGAAGCAGCCTGAAAACCCATAATGGTGCTTCTGACGGACAAAGACGAGAAGTAGAGGAAGAAAAATCTTAATGAATTTAGCATCTTTCTAAGGACGACACACTCTCTTGGTCTGCACTTTTTAACCCCCACTAAATCCTTGACCCGGTAAACGTTCGCAAACGGCGTCATGGTGGCTGAGATTAAATTTCTCGACAAGCAGACGCCCACTCGGATGCCGCTCGGACGCCGTTCGGACACGGCGGGTGATGTCAAACTCAGGCGCGGAATGACGGAAGCCCGAATGTGGCAGGGCTTGGCGGAAAGCCCCGAGTATGGCACGTCCGAGAGAGGCAAGGCGCCTGGCCAGTCAAAACGACACTGCTTCTGGAGCCGTCATTTGATTAATGACTCGTGTGTGATGGCCAGCGCAGTGATACATGACAAGCCAATGGAAAGAAGACCTGTCAATGCAAATCCACAGCCGTCGCAGGTCTAACTCCAAGGGGGCAGCTGGGTCACCCTGTCACCTGACCCCTCTGTTCAAGCTCACTCCGCCCCATTTGCATTTTCTTCTAATGGCACAGACCTGGGCTCCCTGTCACTGATATCTTGTTTTTCTCTCCCAAGCTGTTCTATTTGCATCGAATAAAGCAATGAACACAACCGATCCATCTAGATGTAAAGTCGTCCATTTGTTTATAGACGATTTGGACGTTTCGCCAAAAAAGTTAAAAAGCAGATATACGAAAACCACCAGCCCTTTTTAAATCACATAAACATTGACCTGAATTAAAAATGTAATCTTGACTGCCGCCAATGTGCTGCCAACTGAATGATTCTCATTCTGTTTGCCTAATGTCTCCATTAATGATTCTTTCTGTAAATTTATGTTAAGGAAAAAAGCTAATGTATTATTGAAGCCCTTAAGCATTCTACTGCCAGAAAAAATCATCTTTACAATTTTTTTATATGTCAGAGGCATCATGAATGCAATCTATTATTGCATTAACTATACATTTAAAACAAATATGAAAACAATCCAGCAAAATAAATTAAATTAAATAAGAAATAACTGCCTTAATGAAACAGTTTACCCAAAAATTCTACCCAAAGTCTTCATTTACTCAAATCTGTACACTTTTTTTGTTCTGGTGAACACAGAGAAATATATTTGGAAGAGTGCTTGTAACCAAACAGTTCTGGGCCACCACTGACTACCAGAGGAGGCAAAATTGCTTTATAAATGTCTTTGTTCTGTTGATCACAAAAGAAGATATTTTGAAGAATGTAGGAAAGCAAACAGTTCTGGGGCACTCTTTTGACTACCATTTAAATTTTTCCTACTATGGGAGTCAATGGTGGCCAAGAACTGTTTGGTTACAAGCATTCTTCCAAATATCTTTCTCTGTGTTCATCAGAACAAAGAAATGTATGCAGATTTGGAACAACTCAAGGCTGAGTAAATGATGACAGATTTTTTTATTTTAGGGAGAATTGTTTCTTTAAAGCTGCAATCTGTAATCCATTTTTGGTTTAAGTAAAGACAAAAAAACTGTTACTGAGGAAGTACAAAAAAAATCAGTGTTCAAAACTTTCTCCTTACCACGATTCACAATAATAATTATAATAATTATTTATAATTTGAGCTGTGGGGTTGCATTTCATAGGAAATGTCACTTTTTATAAGCTACCTAAAGTAAACTTATATTCATCAGTATGAAAAGTATGCTGCAATTTTAGGTATCAAACAGAGATGGCGACAGAGAGGCAAAAGTTATGGACTGCCGCTTTAATTGATTTATAAATTATGTAAACTATAAAAAAAAAAAAATTATAATTATGAAAATATGACTAAAAACAGTTAATAGTAATTTGTTCAGGAATCAAGTAGATTAAGGCACAGGGAACAAACTATAAAGTGCTTTTTTTTTTAAAGAGTACTTCAGTCTTCCATCTGAATCAGTCGAACAAAAAAATGTTAAGAGAAAAACATGGAAATGATGTGTTAGCAGTTTTTTTATTATTTATTTTTTATTCAGAACCGGTTCTTGGTTCACAACTCAGGTGTCAAACATTGAGAAAGTGCCAGGCCTCAATTCTGACAGAACATCTCCAGGAAGACCTGCATTCCTAGAAAAGTTGCGTTTTCCCAAACGGGGAATACTTTGATATATTCTGTTTCATCCATTCATCCGTTCTGTGCTCGTCCAGGTTTCCCAGACACACCGAGAGTAGTTCACAGGAGGCAGGGATTAAGAAGGGAGGCGGGAACAGTGAAGAGGAGAAGGAACAATGATGGTACCGCCGCGCTCAGGAGGACGGCGCTGTCATGTCAGGTCTGCGCCAATTCCCAAAGCTATCATTATTAAAACACACACTTTTACAGGAGGAGCGCTGCGAGTGCAATGGGAAAAAAAGGAAAGTGAAAGGAGAGGCCAAAAAACGCCGGATAAAAGCAATCCCGGTGGACGCAGTGAAAACAAATTAAAAGAACCATTATAAAACACAGATGCTGCAAAGAAAAGAAACTTTACAAGATTTACTGTTTTCAGAAGAATGATACGTCGGTGGAAAAGCCATCAGTAGCCGTTTCTGGTGAAGTGCATTTGCCTCTTTCACAGCATCATCTCCTCGCTGCTATTTTCAGGCTCGCGGTGGGGTCAAACCAGCTTATGAGAAAATGGCAAATCGCCATTTTTCCCCCAACCAGGGGTGAATGAGAGAGCTTTTAAAGTGACAGCGGAGGGTTTTTCCCCCTGCAAAGTTTTGGGGTTGCAGTACGCGCTCTTCCTGATGTACGCCATCCGCTTTAATGAGAAGAAACATTATATGAAACTTCCTGACTATTACCAGACCCTGCACCGTGTGACTGTAACGACGGCAGACTTCAGACCACATTAAAACTGGTATGTTTTCTATTTGCCTCATTCCGTACACTGGTTTCATTGCAGTTGCCATCTGATTACAAGTCATTACATCATGACAAAAAAAATTGCCTGATCGCACAATGCGGTATAACAGCGGAAAAAGCACTAAAGGCATTCAGGCACATCATTTATTAAAGTGTGTTCAAATGTGCCCGCTATGAGGCTGTCTGAAATCAGATCCAATATTTTACAACATGTCAACATTTACAGCTCATCAGAGAAGCACCTTGGTGACAGTGGGAATCTACACTCTTCTTTGACTCAGATAACATCCTTACTGAAACCATATGTGAGCATGTTTGTTTGCAAGGCCTCTGCGTGTGTGTGTTTTGTGTGTGTGTGTGTGATGAGGAAGCTCTGGATGTTTCACCTCAGACGAGCAGACTTTGCGAGCGGCGCATGAGAAGATGAACAGGAAGGCATTTGCAGACTCAATCAATGCACCTCAGCATGTGGCTCTGATCAGGAGCACGTAATTCGATCATGTCAATGTACTTATGGGTAAGTGAGGACCATATTCTCTGCTCCCAGTCATGAGCGCTGCAGTGTCATTTCACAGACGTCTGAATGAAACCCTATGCAGCTCCATCCACAAAACAGGCATGTTCTACAGAACAAGTTCAATTCAAAGCACCAGGCTGCTGGCGATATGGGTATATTAGGGTTTAAATCTTTCATATTTTTCATCTTTCGGCTGAATTTCACTAACAATAATGTAAGAATAAAAATGCTAATAATATATTATTTATAATAATACATTTGACACTGTATATATAAAATTATATATGTGACCCATATAGAGTATGTGGCTAAAGTATCATATTCTAAAAATGAGATGATGAGCATCAAAATTTGATTTCAACTATTAATTTTACTATGATTTCAATCTTTGACATTACTCAGTCAATATTTAAGATATAATCAGTAAATCACATAAAATGACTTCAGCCGGTTTTCACAGTCTGGGTCACATAGGCATACAGTATCTCAATATGAACATCTATAGGTATAATGTGAAAAGGTGTCTTAATCAACCTGAATTTACTAAATAAATACATCTATTAATGTAAATATGATTCAGTAAGTAAAAACTATTTTTAAAAGGCAAAAAACAAAAAAAGCTATCATTCTAATGATTCAGACTATTAGAATAGAATAGAATAGAATAGAATAGAATCCTTTATTGTCACTGTACATAGTACAACGAAATTGGATGCAAATCCTTCAGTGAAACATAACTTAATAAGTAATAATGGGGAGTATGAAGTTACGAAAAAAAAACATTCTTCACATTTTCATAATTTGCACGACCCCTTAGAAATTGCACATGAATTAGAACAAATATTTCACTCTGAGGTCAGTTTATATGGCAGCATTTCAAGCGATGATGGCCTTTGGATAAAAACCTTTGGATGGTTTTTTTTTAAGAAACTGTTAGAGCAGTATTACTACAGCACAGTACCGCAGCAACCGAATAAAAAGAAAACAGAGCAAAACGTCCTGTTCATGTGTCTCAAACGTGTTAACCCGCATTGACAAATGATGTTTCCTTCAATAAATATTTTTAAAAATGTTCCAAGAACCAGAACATTAAACTAATCACAATTTCCTAGAACCTAAGTGCTCTATTCTGTTTCCAAACACATGCCAAAGTGATAATTTTCCCCTGCCTGGACCAATGACTATTTTCTAACATTAAAATATCCAGTGTCCGACTTCAACATCTATAAAGTTCATAATTACAACCAAAATCCAAAAACAAAGGTGGTTCTGACTGCAATAAGACATTTAACACTAGTCACAATTGTATTATTTCTGGTTTTGAATTAGGAATATAACAAAAACATGCATATCCACCAGCTTTTCTGGCACAATCCATCTGTTTGCTAACCATAAAATTAAAAGTGGCACTTGCGGTTTTGGTTGTACAAGCTTTAAATAATACCTTACAAAAACCCTATTCAAGTATTAATTCTGAACTAAATATGCACAGAATCATATCAGACTTCTGCTGGTATGGAGAAGAGGAATGCTGCGTTGCATCATGGTACAGAGAACGTTTCACTGTGGGACAGTACAGGGACTTAGGTCATGAGAAGTGTCAAAATCACATTTCCTCACAGTGGGAAAGGGCAGTGTATCATCGTGGCTCACTCAGTCTAATAAAGTCGCACCAGCCCACTCGAAAAGTTTTCACATGAGAGCGAGACCAACAAAAAACATACCAGGCCACCCAGGCCAAACAGAAGCACAACCTCAATGGATAATTACAACCACTGTGCCAGGGGTAGAACAACATTACATGGACATAATATAAATAAAAAGAATCATTGTTTTAATAAAAAAATACAAATGTAAATACGTATATATTTATTTAACTATAATAATGATAATAATTGTTTTTTCATTGCTGCTGGTGTTTTATTATTATTATCATTATTTTTCAAACCCTCTTCAGTGTTATTACTAATATAATATGATTTAATTATTAAATAAAGACTTACTTGATAAAGTTTATTGACAATTTTTAAAAGCTATTTTAACAACAACAATAATAATGATTATAATCATTATTATTACTATTATTACCACCACTACTACTACTAAAAAAGATCTTGTCAGACAAATGATAAAAACCATGTATCTTTAAGGCAGGGTCCGGAAGTGAACCACTAGCATTTGCTTTTAAGAGGAGGCCATTCATACAACTCGGAACAAATGACAGACCAACTCCAGCCCTTCTGCTGAATTAGATTCATATCAGGACAGAATAAGGTAGTGTGCATGATTCAGCCATAAGTATTTTCCCTCTCTGTCAGTGGTGTGGAATAAGGAAGTCCCATTTAAAAGCGGGCTGTGAGAAAAATCTGAGAACATAGCGCCACACAGAGGCCTGGAAAGGTACTGCATTCACAAGCAAAACTGTAACCAGAATAATAAATCTTTAGGATGTGCAGTCTGAATGATGCCGGGCTGTGGTATGTTAAAACAAGAGCGGCTCTTTGATGCCCGGGCTGATTGTAGACTTGTTTTTTGGTGAGCGGAGCTCCGCTTTATCTTTAGTAGTCGGGGTGTTGCAGTAAATTGACTCGGTGTTCATAAAATGGAATTTGAGAGTGTGTGCGGCACAAACCGGGGAGGAGGCAGACTGGGATTACAGACAGTGTGTTTGCCGGCCCTGCCCATCCAGATCAGATCTGCTCATCTGGCTACATGTCCAACACACACACAAACACACAGAAGTAAACAAAAGTGATTTGTTGATTGTAAATGACTCAGTACAGGACACAGCGAGTGTGACACAAACTGAGGACTTCTATCGTGCTATAAAGCCACATCTCTGACAACAAAGACAACAACTGTTAAATTATACAAGAAAATTTGTTCAATCCCATACTTGAACATTAAACACAAAAATAGGAACAAAACAGTGTAAAATGACAACACTCCTCACGCAACTGTACGGATTTGGCTGCAAAAGCAGAGTTTTCCGGGTTGGATGGCGTGCAGACTAAATTGGCGTCGAGTTTTGAAGCCACGGCGCTGAAATTTCTACATCACTTTGCTCTAAATATTGTGTCATCTGCTTTACAAAAGCATCTATGTTTGTCTGTGTTTTACTTTACAATGATGGATGACACAAACAAGACGTTACTGATAAAATGAGCGTTAGACACAAGCAAGCTGTGCGTTGACATGAAATGACTCAAAGGAAGCATCCTTTTATCCTTCATTCAATAACAGTGAATTAACGGTTTCCTGTTGCACCTTGTTTATAAAATCCAAAAAAGATGATCCACAACGTTTTAACAACTGATAATAGATTTGATGTACTGTAGCAGGGAAGCTAATGGTGACCACCGCAGGAGAAAGAACCAGCTTTCCATTGCACTTCTCACATCCTCGCACACAGCCAACAACAATCTTAACGTCGACCAAAAGCGACTGAGTATGTCTTAAACAAAGCTAGCCCCGAATGAAAGGAAACCATAGAACAAGTGACGCCTAAAAATGATTTAGCTCCAACTTTCATGCACTTTACAGGTAGTCCATACATACAGAACAATTTACCAAAAATAGCACCAAGACACTTTCTGTTAGGACTGAAGAAAGAAGGTCCTGCTGAATTATCTAACAATGTCATGAACCTTAGGCAGGGGAATGTGGTCTCTAAAATAGAAAAAATCCACAGTTAAACTGGGGCAGAAGTTTCTATTTTTACAGAGTGCCAGCTTTGAAGGATGTATACGCTTCTAGTTCCTTCCTTAAATCAATGAGTTGTCACAGGAGACAATCGCAGGTCCACTGTTGTGGCTACTGCACGGCAGCTTCTGTTATCCATCACTTATTCCTGCCGCCTCATTTCACACTCCCCAAATTGTACAAAACAGACGGAAAAGCAAGCGGAAAGTTCTGTGTCTCGTATCTAATCTCTGCAGCAAAATTTGTGGAAAAGGATTCAGAAGTGCAACAACAACAAAAACAACTTATTTATGCAGCAAAATATTTCCTAGAGAGGATTTGTTTTGAACTGTAGAAATTCAGTTGTCATTATATTGTTTAGCAAATCAAGTTTAAGAGAATGAAGAATAAGGAATTACATTTCATGTGCAATTCACAAACATTCTTAAATGTTCAAGTCCTATTGTTCAGTTGATTTTCCTATTATTCGTTTCGTATTAAAAGCAAGTGATAGTAGTTGTAAACAATCTTAAAATAATAATTCATAAATAAAAACAAAGTAATTAAACCAAGTAATTCAAAATTGGAATGCTAAACTAATTAGTTAGGGAAAATTTTGAAGTGGATGCCACTTTTTTTCTCTCTCTACCTCTCTCTCTACCTCTCTCTACCTACCTCTCTCTCTCTACCTCTCTCTACCTACCTCTCTCTCTACCTACCTCTCTCTCTACCTACCTCTCTCTCTCTACCTCTCTCTCTCTACCTCTCTCTCTCTCTCTCTCTCTCTCTCTCTCTCTCTCTCTCTCTCTCTCTCTCTCTCTCTCTCTCTCTATCTCTCTCTCTCTCTCTCTCTCTCTCTCTCTCTCTCTCTCTCTCTCCCTCTCTCTCTCTCTCTCTCTCTCTCTCTCTCTCCCTACCTCTCTACCTCTCTCTACCTCTCTACCTCTCTCTACCTCTGTCTTTCTCTACCTCTCTACCTCTCTCTCTCTCTCTACCAATTTTCAATTCAATTTCAAGGTACTTTATTGGCATGATTCTCTCTCTACCTCTGTCTCTCTCTACCTCTCTCTCTCTCTCTCTCTCTCTACCTCTCTCTACCTACCTCTCTCTCTCTACCTACCTCTCTCTCTCTACCTCTCTACCTCTTTCTACCTACCTCTCTCTCTGTCTCTCTCTACCTCTCTCTCTCTACCTCTGTCTCTCTCTACCTCTCTCTACCTACCTCTGTCTCTCTCTCTCTCTCTCTCTACCTCTCTCTCTCTACCTCTCTCTACCTACCTCTCTCTCTACCTCTCTCTACCTACCTCTCTCTCTACCTACCTCTCTCTCTCTCTACCTCGCTCTCTCTCTACCTCGCTCTCTCTCTACCTCGCTCTCTCATACCTCTCTCTCTCTCTACCTCTCTCTTTACCTCTCTCTCTACCTCTATCTCTCTCTCTACCTCTCTCTACCTACCTCTGTCTCTCTACCTACCTCTCTCTCTCTCTACCTCTCTCTCTCTCTACCTCGCTCTCTCTCTCTACCTCGCTCTCTCTCTCTACCTCGCTCTTTACCTCTATCTCTCTCTCTACCTCTCACTCTCTCTACCTCTCTCTCTCCCTCTCTCTCTCCCTCACTCAATAGCATTTCATCTTAATTTCAAAGCCACATCCTGCTATCCTCCCATCTACTGGTTTAAGAAATTTAGGAATAATCCTTGAGGTTATAAAATCCGGATGGTCCAAGGTCACCTTCAAGACACATGAACTGCACGCCAGTGTGGCCTCCTGTTTCTCGACTTTCCCATCCTGTTCCCAGTCCAAAACATGTCACCTCAGATCCCCGTTGTCACAGTGGCTCAGCGGGCTAAAGCTGATAGGACTAATTGTTGACAGGTGCAACTAATGCCGGGCTTTGAAAAGTGAGTCTGATTTACGACAGGGCTTCAGAGGCCCACTTTCACGGCTGCTGGTAACCGGCCCTACACCAAACGCTGTGCATTCCGGCACTGTGATGTCACAGCCTTGCTCGGCTCAAAGTGGAAACAGACAAAAAGTTATAGATTTTTTAGACAGGCACAAAAAAGATGAGTCAAATGATTAAAAATCGAATTAATGATGCTGCTTAACTAAATCAAATTAAATCACAATTAATCAGATTAACTAAACCGAGGGGCTGTTCACACCCCCAAACAAAATGTTTTTATAGTACATCTGCAGCATTTGATTTCTTTACTGGTCTATTTGTCAAACAAACATCTTTGGGCGCTGAGTCACATCTTACTTTTATAGCATCATACATAGCGTATGAAAGCACTTTTTAAATACAAGGTGTCAAGTCACAAGTAGTTCAACAATGAAAGTTTTGAGCACCCTGCTACATTCTGCCCTGCATTGTCTTGGAACACAAAAACAATCATTTTTATTATATTATAAATTAATTCCACTAAATACAAGTGAAGTGATGCTGGTTTAGACACAGTGTGGTGTACTTTGACCAGTGTTGGGCAAGTTACTCTGGAAATGTAATTAAATTACTGATTACTCCTTTTAAAAGTAATCAAGTTACTGGTCTGATTACTTTATTTCAAAAGTAATTAGTTACACTACTCGTTACATTACTACCCCCCCACCCCTCAAAAACACAAAATAACGTCTTTAGCCTTCTCAAGACTAAACTTTATTGGGAAGTGCATACTCTACTCTATCTCGTCTTTAATTATTTTAATACATTATTTCTGCTTATTCCATACTAAAGCCTGTCATAAATAATAATAAAAATTAAATCTGACATTTTAACTTAAAACATTTTTTCATATGTTAACTAGTATTTCTAAACCTGCATACTCCATAATGTAAAAGGTCTCTCCTTAGTTTCTTATAACTTGTATATCTTAACTAGTGCTTCTGCATAGTTCTATGATGATTTCTTCATCATTTAACAAATATAATAGCGTTAGAGCAGCAAAAACTAGTCTGACAAAACATAACATGTTGCTAATAGCAGCATGGCACTCGACCGTAGAAGTTGATTCACTTCTCTCCGTGCCCGGTGACGTTACTTTCTCCAGAAGTTTAACCATAATGTACTGCCCTTTCAGGTTGTTTTTCGCGGGAGAGAGGGTTTTGCTTACCGCCACATGACCGACAACGCACAACAATGTTCTTGCCTTTGACAGAAATAAGCTAAAAAATAATGATTGTATTTCCAGCTACAGAACGCATACGTTTCTCTCTACATGCTGAGTTTGTTTTCGCTGGTAGTGCCAAAGATTGTCTTGTGATAGGGAGATGTATGGGTCTGTAATACTTACAATTGGAGCATAAAGGCTAACATCGATCACGAGAGGCACCTCAGCCAATCATATCCGGTGTCTAGTCTCCTTGCCTGCGTTCCGCGTGGCGATAGCATTGGCCGTTACGAGTTTTTAGCTTAAGGTGGCAGGCTTTCCATGGAGTGGCTTTGGTAGTACTCTCCGAGCAGGCGCGTTTCAGTTTGATGACGTCGCGGGTGCGACAGGCAGGCATCCAGACTTTGAAAAAGCTATTTCGCTTTTTATAATTTAAATGATAAAACGATACAACGGCAAAAATGTAATGCAGCTGTAAGGTATAGTTACCTGGGCTTGGAACTATAATCTAATTACTATTTTAGGAATTATAACGCGATAAATTACTCCGTTACCAAAAAAGTAATCAAACTACAGTAACGCGTTACTAAGTAACTGGCCAACACTGACTTTGACAGATGACTTTGGGTGACAGAGTAGGTGAGCCTCTGTTGAACTCTGGAAGTTTTGTAAACACCCCATGACTGAATGAAGCCTCCAGTGTGTATATAAGCAACAGGTACAGGCTATTGATTAATCAGAAGACCTCTGTTTTGTGGACTGAGGAGTGCTGATAAACAAACATCACTGACAGGCATGCCAGCTCCTGTGGAAATCAGCACAGACATGAGAAGCGTGTGCGTGCGTGTATGTACGGTCAGATGTGGTCAGTGTGAGTGTGTTTGCAGCCAGGGACAGTGTTTGACAAACATCACACGGTATTGTGACAGAGGTGAATGGGCAAAACCACAAGGTCTGCTGGGGTGACTTCATTAACCCCAAAATGGCCAGAAATGTTTCGGGTCACTTATTTACTTCTCATTAAAATGATGGAAAGACACAAATGTACTTGGAAATTATTTGTTAGTAAAAAAACAACATTGTTTTGACATATTTAAAGTAGACAGCCTTTGCCTAGAATTTGCTTTTTTTAAAAAAAAAAACAACAACAACAACAGCTCCCATCTACTCTACACCCTTATTGGCTGCATTTTTATTATTTAGTCCTAGTTATCTAATTTCAAAGCTTTTAAATTTTCTTTCTTATTGCAAAACAAAAATGACAACAAAATAATGTTATATATAAATTATATTTTTCTCTACATAATTAATATTCATAATTTCTAATCAGACATACGTTACTTCTGTATGCCTTCAAATTCAAATTGTTTGATTTTTTAAATCATGAAAAATATTTTATTCAAGTGACCCTAAACTTCTGAACTGTACATACAGCCACGGAAAAAAATGACGAGACCATTTCAAAGTTATTTTCAGTTTTTCTGAATTGATTATTTATAGGTATGTGTTCAGGTAAAATTATCAGTTTTGTTTTATTCTGCGAGCTACTAACAATATTTCTCCTAAATCTTAAACAAAAATATTGTTTCCATTTGCATTTATTGGCAGAAAATGAACAGAAAAGCTGCTCTGTATTTTTACAGACCTCAAATACTGTATATATACAGCGATGTGTATGTATGCAGAGACAGAGGGAAAGAGAGAGAGAATGTGCATATGACAGCATTTTTCTAACAAAGCACGATCCCTGTAACATCTTAATATAAGATTGAGATCTCTTGGTAAAAAATTCACCTGTCACAATACACACCACTTTTTTTCTCAAAACAGCATGTGTTTGCTCACCATGTAGTGGTGACCCAGACGGGCTACTAGAAAGTCCAGGAATGGGGCTACACCGGCCGCCCTGTTTACTGCTCAGCTCCTGCTCGATCTCCTCCAGCCCAGCGCTCTTCTGGAACCGGCTCATGCGATTGACCACGCGTGGAAACATGTGGGTTCGGGCGCATGGCGCTCCACCGTACGGATTGATGGGAAAGACGTGCGAGGTGCCACGAAGAGTACTGATCACCACCCAACGGCAGTCATGGCTGAAACAGATGTCCTGCACCTAGGAGAACAAACAGGACACGCTGAACACATTGTGGGGTTTAGCTTTGATTACAATAGCCTGTCATTGATTTGATTTATTATTTGAATCTG
This sequence comes from Triplophysa rosa, assembly GCF_024868665.1. Classification (NCBI taxonomy): domain Eukaryota; kingdom Metazoa; phylum Chordata; class Actinopteri; order Cypriniformes; family Nemacheilidae; genus Triplophysa; species Triplophysa rosa. The sequence goes on along the minus strand of NC_079903.1, from coordinate 15,257,285 downwards.
AGAGAAGAGGCTTGTTGTCTATATAATACTTTAAAGCAATGGCTTTCACAATTTAAGACTGTTGCCATTGGTATTTCATGTATTGTAACTTGTAAGTGACATAAGAGTTTCTGGTGAAGAGGCAGAGATAAAATCTCCCAAGTGTGTCACGGGATGACCGAAAGGAATGAAGTGTAGGTAATCACGCCAAGGTGTTGACGCTGATCAAAAGATTTAAGTTACTGGCAGGAAAACCTGAACAGTTCAGTGTAAGGCACCTGGGGCCTCATTTATCAACAGTGCGTACACACAAATGTGTGCATAGTGAGTGTGTAAGAACAGTTTCACGCAAAGTGTGGGATCTACCAACTTGTACTTATACGTAAATTGTGTGTAAATAAAAGCACACATCTGAGCATGGTTACGCAGTGGTAGAACAGCGATACTACAAAAAGAAAGTGGCACCGTGTGTTACATGTGTCATTTATTTGCAAATACTCAATTAGTAAATTCAGTTCAACCTAGACATTTGTATAATTGGTGTGAGAAGCTACAAAAGACAGATGGGAAATCATTTGAAATGTAGTTATAGTGTCATGGCTGATCTCATTTTGCTGGATGATTTGGCAAACCTTCTTTTATTGAAAGCACAATGTAAAAACACACCTTACAGAACACTTCATGAAAAAATCAATAAAAGGAAAAAAACATCAAAAACTGAAAAAGAACAAAAAGTGGTTTGTATATTAATCAAAAATTAAAACATTTTAACATCTTATTGCATTTCTATTACTACATCGCTTTACCAAATCATAATAACATTGCAATTCCACCAAAAAACGAACTGAAAACTCGGTTTCTTTTCTGAACATTTGAATTTATGCAAAATAAATCTCCTATAAATAATTATGAAATTAGCAATAAAAACCAAAAATTGAGCAAAACATGCATTGAGCAAAGAATGCGTTTTCAAAGGCCGCTGTGATCTGTTTAGTGAGAGCACAGAGCACATTCATGTGATATATAAAGGGAGGTTTTGTCACCATATATGGTTCATTGGGGGCGTTTCCGAATGCAAATGACCATGAACGTGAATGAGCATGGCGCTTAAGAACATGTGGGATTTATCAACAATGATTACTCACTGGTGTGCCTAAAAACCGTTTACGCACGTTTGATAAATTCAGATTTTTTGTACACATACACATTATAAATTTAATTCGTAGGACAAAATATAGAACATTTTTCTATGCACTGTTGATAAATGAGGCCCCTGACCTTTAAAGGGATGCTCCACCCAAAAATTTAAATTCTGTCATGAATTACAGTACCCCCCTCCAAAGTTGTTCCAAACCTGTATACATTTCTGTGTTCTGGTGAACACAAAGATATTTGGAAAAATGTTAGCAACTGAGATTTCTGTGACATCACTGAAAGCAGTCAAAGGTGCCCTAGAACTGTTTGCTTTCCTACATTCTTCAAAAACTACTATGGTAGTCTATTACGTCTCAGAAATGTCAGTTGCTAACATTTTTCCAAATATCTTTCTTTGTGTTCATCAGTTAGGAACAACTTGAGGGTGAGTAAATGATGACAGAATTTTTATTTTTGGGTGGAGTATCCCTTTAAATATTTTTAAACAAGACCATGTCCTGTGTGAACCTCCTTCCTCAAGAGAAATTTCTAGCAATTTTACACTTGTCCTTACCATACGGTGCACTGTCATCAGCAAGACACACCTAATGGCTCTTCTACAACACTTTTATGGATAGCCATCAGTTTCTGGAATGCATCTGTCTGGAGATCAGTCTGATTTTAGGCCATTCTGCTCTATCTGTCTCACATCAGTATTACGGTGAACATGCCAATCAAGAGATCAGCGATGACTAGCACCAGTGACCTAGCAATGCCATTCCATTGTTTTATTTTACAGCTCTGTAAGTGCTTTTTTTCAGGTGACCAAAGCAGTACTTTAAAATAGTTAACCAGACACAAGAGGGGCAACAAATCAAATGAGCTATTTGGTCAGTCATGTGCTGCTCCGAACAGCTAAAACTGTGTACAGCCTCGGGCAACGCCGGCCATCAGCAGCGAGTTATTTACCTTCACGCACACTGAGGTCGTTCCTGGTAGTCAGAACAAGCACAGCCAGATAAGGCCGGGTGCCTGCGGATACCCACGAGGCATTATCGTCTCTTTTATTTGTTCTGCTCAAGATAATGCGTCTCGGAGGGTGCTTGCTTTCTGCAGTTTGAGCTGTTTACAATGCCAGATCAAAGCCAACGCATGGCCAGGCAGCAAACCTGGCATGAGCCGGTGACACATTAACCACCTCTTCCATCTCAGCGGAGCTGCGGGCCACCTCGGCCCCGTGCTCACAGAGAAGGCGAAATGAGAATGTTTTACACGCTCTCTGCCATGCCTGGAGGTGCTGGGTAAGGTAATGACGCCTTGACGAAAAGGAGCAGAGGTAAGAACTTTAAACGTCACCCACAGGCCAGAACACTGCTTGCAATTCAGCATATTTGACCCGGTGTGGAGTGCACTTGAAGGGCAAAGGGACAAATGCAATTTTGGAATAAAAAAACTACTTTAAACTGATAATTCGAACCTGTATGACTTTCTTTTTTATGCAGAACACAACATAAGATATATAAAAAAAATCAATGGTAACCAAACAAAATTAGACCCCATTGACTTCAATTGTATGGGCATTTCTCAAAATATCTTCTTTTGGGTTCCAGAAGAAAGAGTGATATACAGGTTTTGTACGACATGAGGGTGAATAAACTTTGACAGAATTTTTATATTTGGGTGAACTTTTCCTTTAATAGCCGTAATGTAGAAAGGGCAATACAAGTTGAAAACTACAAGTCTTGCCTATAGACATCACCTGACTTTGCTTCACAGAGTTACACAGCACTCAAATGCACATAACATAATAAAACAGTATTCATTTGAATGTAGTGTTAATATTTGTCATGTAAAAAGGATTTAAATGGGACAAATATGTCTGGCATGCTTTTAGAAAGCAGGCTGAGACAGAAAGTGTCAGCGGGACTGTGCGAGTGCAAGTTCTAGGAAGCGGAGCAGAGAACAGGTTTGTGTGTGTTTCCAAACATGACACTAGCTGAGCAAGTAAGGGTCTAGGCCCTTTCTGGATAAATATTAGTTCAAGTTAAGCAAATAAAACCTTACAATTGGCCAACTAGAGGAGATATTGTGGTGGAGCAGCTGCAAGGCTAAATGCATGAAACAGCATTTGGGAAAGAAGAAAACGAAATCACTGGAGTTATTTCCCAAACTGATTTGTGCAATCATCTAATAGATCACAAAAGTAAATTAAACTTTAAAGCGCCCAGATAGATTACCAAGCCTTGGCAGATGCAAATGATCAGATCATGTCCTCAGATGTCCCCTTAAACTATTCAACCCGAACAATAACTATAGAAATAAAACATGCCGTCTACTCTTCTAGACGGCTATTAACTTTTAAAAATGACTACTAAGACCATTCCTAAAAGAAAAAAACAGATATGAAAAAATATCAGAGGTCGAGACACCCTATACCTCGTTATGGTCTCAATTGTATTTAGGCTAATGGGCCAGGTTTGAAAGCACACGACTGAAAGCAGATAATCTTGCTCTCATTCCAGATAAAAAAATCCAAATTTTGTTTCATATAAAAAGCTGCTTCTGGATTTATAACGCTGAGCTAAAACGACAAAATTATAGAAGGTCGTCGGCACTTCCAAATGGTCTATTAACAATGACTAAAGAAAAATCCAGGAGTTGATGTTGAACCACGATAGCGCAGTGGGACCGTCCCCTGACTACGACCTCACATCCCAAGATATCATTTTTGATATCTTGGGAACAAATTTGCCGCTAGAAAGCGGGCCAGAACATAGTTAAAGGATAATTTAAGAAATTTGTTGATGAAAAATACAACTTGAATAGGCTACTTCTAAAAATATAGTTATTATATAATTATATATTATATATCCGTCCATATATACTGTATAGGTCCGTGAGCGACTGAGCGAAGCGCACAGTCATTGAGCGAAATATTAATAGTAGGCTGAAAAAGAGCAGTTATGTTTCAGTGTGACATTCTGTGACATTACAGCCAATATTTTTGTCATTTTTTATTTAAAGAGTGCCTAAAATAACTGTATAATAACTGATAAAGTATATTTGATTTTCGTTACTTTATTTCCGTGAACATATTCCTCCCAGCTGCCATAGTGCAACATTCAAAATAAACGCACAAAAGATGAAATGCACTAGCTTTATTATTACGGAGGTTAATAAAAGAAACAGGCTCAAACGAAAAATAGACCAAAACAAGGGGAAATGCGGTCTTAAAACGTCAAACCTCAATCGTTACAGCATTTTAGAATGTACTTATAGAAACTTGGACAAACTATAGCTGCTTCTCCGAAGGCTGCATGCGTCCTCTGGAGATCACATTTGTCGGCCTCGGCCGGCATCGAGGTTTATTCAGGTTTTATTTCAGAAAAGCAACTGTTAAATTGGGTAAGTGACACAATGTCTTCTTAAGAGAAATAAATATAAATGTTGTAATGTTTTTTAGAACTGAAACGAGCATGTAACAAACCTCTTGTCGCCCGCGCACCTCTGCAAATGGACAAGGTGTTTGTAGTTGACGCGCATGCCGTTGCGCTATTATTCAGGCTTTGGGCTCATGCGGTGTACATGGGACAATAATCCAGCAGCAAAAAAGTAAATCACCAAGAGGGCTGAGCGAGCGACTCCGAGATTGAGCGAGCGGAGCGGAATTTTCAGAAAGGCGCTCTCCGCTCCGCAAGAAATATTAACGCACCGCTCCCCGCTTCGCTCACATACTCACAGGCCAGATATGATTGCTGGCAGGCCAGTTTTGGCCCACTGGCCGCCTGTTGCCGACCCCGTCATAGGTGTTATAAGCTTGAAGCTTGACCCTGAGGTGCAACAGTAAAAGCTCCGGTCAGGAGCACAATCTAAGCTCTCAGCAGCTGTCTGAGGTATTTTTAGCAACTTTTCTTGAGCAGTCCTGGTGATTGAAAACACATTGACAACACTAACTATATCAGGATTTTGGATTCCAGAGTGTAGAAAACTGGATTCGGCGACCACGGAAAATAAGAAAAGACCAACCGCCAAGAGCATATTATAAATATTTCACATGGAACCACGTAATTTTGTTTTGAACTGGGGGTGAAAGTTCTCATTACACAAAAACAAGCCACGATGTTCTTAACCTTTAGTTAGTAGACAGCTGAATAGCAACTAGGTCTTGCAGCTGCAACGGTAAAGGAATATTTAACAAAACTTTGTGGGTTACGTTCATGCTTTACGTGTGCAAGAAAGTAATGGATGTAACGCACCGTCATGTTTTAGCTAAACGGATCGAAAAAGAAAAATGCTGGTCTACTGTACATACAGCAGAACCGGCAGAGATGGTGCAGACAGCAGTGCTGTGTTCTGCTCTGTGTGGAGCTCGATGGTACATGTCTCTTGACAGTATTTAGATAACACGCAGGGATTCACGGACGATGAAAAGCATGTTCAAATTGCACATTTCCAGAGACGTACAAGTGGAGGCAACCGTAAACAGTTGTGGGTGGCCCACAAAGACTTTAAATGATTATGCTAATGATTAAAAGAGCCCGGAAAAGCAATATTTCATCCCAATAACTCCCCCCAAAAAAGCACGAGTTTACATGTGTGTGTGTGTGTGAGCTTTGAAGTGTGATTCATATCCCACACTGTCCATGCATTTCTTGCCAATCCAAGACAGTTTTTAATTGATACAGCCTCCATTTGGAGGATATGAGTTTGTGTTTCAGAGTCTGTGTATACCAGAAGGACAGTGTGGCATAGACAAAAAAATAACTATGGGTAGATGAGAAATGTGTCCTATGGCACGCAAAAATTTAGAAGAAGAAAAACAATGAAAATACATTATGCAAATGTATAGGATAAATATAAATAATATACAATTATTTTGTTTGTTTTATACATTTTTGCTGTCACACCATAAAACACATGGTACGGTTTATTTCTAAACTACGCTTACACTCTATTGACATTTCAGCTTTCACCAATGGATAGATTATAGGGATAGTTCATCCAAAAATAAAAATTCTGTTATCATTTATTCACCCTCATGTCATTTAAAACCTGTCTATGACTCTTTATTCTGTGGTACACAAAAGAAGATATTTTGAGAAATGTCTCAGTGGTTGTCCATACAATGGAGGTCAAAGGGGGTCAATATTGTTTGTTTACCAAAGTTCTTCAAAATATCATCTTTAGTGTTCTTAGAAGAAAGAAAGCCATAAAGGTTTGGAATGACATACGTTCCCATGAGTGATAAAACACGCAGCAAAATGGCTCGACTAGAACAAAGAAACATGGACTAAAACACGCAATTATTTGCTGAAATTAAAAGCAGTTGGACTCGACGGTGATCCTTACGAGTTACAAAGGAACCAGGTGTCAGTGGACACTATCAGGAAACGCAATTCCGTGCAACATATCATTGTAAGCAATAATTAAGCATTGTAAGTAATTGGCCACTCAAGGGAGCGTGTTTTGGTGTGTTCACATGGTGTTCACGTGGTGTTCGCGTGGGAAAGTGACATCACTTGCATACCCTCTACAGATTTACCTTAGCTTCAGTCTCTCCTCTGTGAAGAGTGTACAGATGGTGAACTGCACTCTGGGAGGACGCCCATGGGTGAGTCAAGATTTGAAAAACATGAAAGTCATGGCCAAGTGTGTCTGCAGTCACCAGCAACATACCTGAAAGAGAGAAAAAACAACTTATGTTTCAAATCATTATAGAAATTTGATGAGCAATCAAAAGCAATAAATCTGAGCTTTCAGAATCTGTCCCAACTTTGACTTCGTGGTTAGAACACCTGGTGCTTCTGTTGCATCTGGCTTGTGTCATTCCCCGAAAAACAACTCCGGACTTAAACTTGACCGAGAAGAACATAAGTTGCAAAAAGATGGCACCGTGGCTGCCTTCAAGAACTAAACATTTAATGAGACACGTTTACACGGTTGTAAAGGGCAAACATGTTCCATAGCATTTCCACTGCAATTTGTGTGCTAGAATTAACTACATGCCGAGATCTTCCTCCAGCTGTCAGGGCAGAAGAGTACGCGGATCCGTTTTAAACACAACCGCAGGAGAACCCAAGTGGAACCTCTGATGACACAGCCTCTCATTTTCCCACTTTTATTTGAAGTCAGAAAAACTACACAAAGTAGAAGTTCTTACTGTAAACAACACGTTTACTAAACCACACCAGAAAAATCCCAAATCTAACCTCCGTGAAAACGCAACTCCACACACTTATTCCTAAAAGCAGTGTGACGGGACAACAGGCTATTTTTCCACACACATGAAAGTCAGGTCACTACTGCTTTGGAAACTTTCTTCGAGACTGGGATTAAAATGGATTTAGCTTCTGCCTAGCAATATGCCTGCTGTAATTTAACATGACAATAATTAGCGATTTTCCAATGTTGGATCTTTAGAACAGAGGGGTTTCAGTTGCGTCTTTATTGGGTGGTCTGACAAATCTGAAAAGCTTGTCGGAAGATCAGAAGAAACGGCTGCCGACGTGTGCGAAAAATAGGACGACAAAGGATGTCCTGGATGAGCTCATCCACTCTATTTTTACCCATGTTGCGTTTTAGTTTTGACACTCGAAATTAGCATCTGCTTAAGGTGTGGCTTTGTCATCTAAGCGAGCGGCAAGACAGGAAGCGAGGGGGAAGGGATGCGGTGGGCGAAGGAAGGGTCACGCTGAGATTGCGCCTACGAGAAAGAAAAACACAGTCGGCCAGTGAATTAGACAGCGGTTAGCTATTTATGCTGTATCAGAAGACTAAACCAAGTTACGGCCTGGCCAAAAAGTAACCCACGCCCCAAATGAGGTGCCAAGCCACAAGAAGCATTTGCGTCAACTGGGAATACATGGAAAAGAGTGCCTTCTAATTATAGTGGCTACAAACGGAAGCGCGGAGTGATTAGGAGTTTAGGCGCTGCGGTATGTTTATCTGGGAGCTTCCTCTCTCTCGCCTGCCGCCCGGCGCTCGCTCGCTCACCCTGGCTTTGACAGATGAGGCTTGGCCGGGACGCGAGTTTGCTGATGGTACACTCTGTTCTCCAAAAGCCAGCAGGAGACTGGAAACCCAGCTCTGGGGCTCTTGCGGCCTTGTTGAAATACAGGACCTCGCAGAGAGGCGTCAGTTGGTTAGCCCGCGGGAAGCTAAATTAAAAAGAGAGCCTCTCGGTGCTGGTAAGCTGCCATACATTTTAGGAACCCGCGATTTTTGACACGTCCTATTTATAACGCATTGTCTCCCAGACAAAAGCATTATTTATGACCTTAAGCAAGAAATGTGAGCGAAAACCGCACGGTTTCCCTGCGTGTGAGATAAATCCGTCCCTCTACATGAATCAATTCCTACAAATATCATGGGACTTTGAATGCGGTGGCTTCTATTTTCATTCCTGCTGTGTTGATGTTGTTTTCCCCTAAACAAGAAAACGATCTGCGAAGTCCCATCGAAGTTATTTTAAAAGTGTCCGAGCCGACCGACTCCGATGATCTCAGCAGCCTGAAAAGTGAACACAGAGGCCCTCCGACTTGGCAAAGTCGGAAAAGTATCCCTTTCAAATGAACAACACTTGCCAAAGACCTTTGAAAAAGAGGAAATCTCAAATTATAAACATGTGGATAAACCTTAAAGGGGAGGATGCTGGGAATCGGGGCACTCTACGACCAACGATGTGAACTTTACACAATTTAACGTGAAAGGACAAATAAACATTTCAATCACTGCGCTTTGTCCTTGCGTCAGTCGTAAACGCACGACGCTCGATCGAATGCTTGCGCGTGTGCGCGCTTGCGGGCCTTTGTGAGTCTGCTGGATGGCCTCTCTCGTCATGCTGCACTTATGGAGGTGTTTATAAAAAGCTGTGGAACACACGCATACACACACACACACACACACACACACACACACACACACACACACACACACACACACACACACACACACAGAAGGTTGCGCATCTCACATCAAAGCCACCCACTCAAGCCTGGAGCAAGCAACACTCACTTAGTCCAGAGGCCACCCTCACTCCAACCATCAGATAACAGTACTAAGCAGAGGAGGAGACCTGCATGGGTCAACATGCAGTCAATAACTTGTTAATCTTTTACAGACTAAGTGGGAACTTCTAAAAGCTGGGCTGTTTGATCCCAACCTGGAGGCTGCTTTTGTGCGTGTGTGCGTGGCGCTAAGGATGGGGCGGGCGGCGTACCGGGGCCTGGCGCGGTGAGCCAGGCGAGAAGTAATGCCGACTTCCATTCCTCTGGGTTGCAGGGATGACTGCTGCGGATTCCAGAAGGGGCTTAGTTACGAGCACGTCTCGCGGCCACGGACGCTGTTTATCTAGGCACGTCGGTACAGAGGATATGCTCTTTAAACATGGCAGACTGCTCCTGTGGCCATGCTGGCTTGGAGTGGCACTCAACGCTCTTAGCTACAAAACCACATCCACAATTCAATTGAGAGCTTCGAAGACGGGAGGGAAAAAATAAAAAAGTGGGAGGAGAAAAGGGTGCCCACGCTTCATTTGATCCGCATTCAAGCCTAACGGAGGAGAATGTTTATGTATTTGCTTTACAGCCAAACCACCTGTAAGCGCTTGAATATTAATAGATCATAAAGGCCTTTTCTCGGCCGGAGGCAATCATTGCTTTAATACAACACTTCAACGAAATTCGGCTTCTATGGAATCGGTGTAACCAAGGTGACCACGAGGTCACGTCCACACAATAAGAATGGAACAGCAGGTTATCACTAGGCCCACGCGGTACCCACACACATATCCTATGCTGATAGTAGGGTGAATCTGCGGAAAGAGTTAAATATATGTGTTTGAACAAATGAACCAATGTACGCAATAAACAAATGAAAGAAGCAGGAAACTTATAAAACACTGAATAACACTTGGTAGAATTCTTTGAAAATCCAAAGAGCATTTCTTCGAACACTACGTCTAAGAATAAAGCGCTCAAACCTGAGTTACTGATTTTTAAGTGACAATTTCATCTCAAGGAAAGAAAAAACACAGCAACCACATAAAAACCCAATAGCAACACAGCGAACACTCACAACTAACGCCAAACAAATTGTTAAAATATAACAATGTAGGTGGAATAAACTTCCGAGTTTAGTCCGGTCTCTCAGATCTCTCACAATTTTTAAGAAACAAACCTTTTTTGTGAATTTAGATGATGCCTAAAAGCACATTGATACCTATTTCACACTCAGAGGTGGAAAAGACGTCTCTTTTTAAAGCTCAGTCAGCCTAAAGCAGATGTGTTTTATGTAAAAGCACCAGATAAATGAGCTAAATTCGCAATCTCTACACTCAAAAAAATGAATCATGGCAGACTTTGTAATTAAGTATTTGTATCCTTTTGATTTTATTTAAATAATCATTTTTTCAAAATGTATGTAGTCAGATTGCTTAGAATCAATATAAATCTGTTAACTTTTAAAACTATTAGATTTATTCAAATAAATAGTATGTATATGGTTTAAATATTACTAGCTGCACAACAAGCCAGATCCAATTAGTTAAATTGTATGAGTTTTTTTGCATAAAATTTAAGTGGAAATAAAGCCAATCCATACTCCAGATGGTAGGTGGCGGTACTGCACATTTCAAGTCGGTGATAGTTCAACGGTCATTCAAAAATGTAACATTCTTTTCGCCATATTGCATTGGAGTGGTTTGGATCGTGACCTGATTGGAAGGCAAGTTAGATTTGATTAAATGTGTCTGTTTTTAGCATATGCACATGTGTTATTAGTGATGTCTATAATGTATTACACTGATTTCAATACATTGTCTATGAAGTTTTTGTCTAGGCCACTAGGTAGCTATCGTTTACGTGGTGCTCATAAACTAAACCTTTTTCTCATTGACCAGTATTAATGGGTGGGTCAAGAAGTAACGTAACCCACTAAAATGTATTCTGAAGTATGATAGGAACAGTTTTGGGACCACAATATGGAAAAAAAAAACGTTGTACTATATAAGAGCATGGTTTGTTCATTTCAAAACTTGGGAATTTTGTAGAAAAATATTGACTAATCTGCTATAAAATAGCTTTACAATCTCCTCAACTTTTAAGGTTTAAAGTGGTATCTCCATGGACTGTCAGTGGAGAGAAATTATTATGGATTTGGAGTGACATGAGGGTGAGTAAATTATGACAATTAACAACACCCTTTAAAATGTAGCCTTGCTTAAGTTGTAAATCGCTGACTAATTTCATGTTTTTTTCCAGAAATTGTTAAGCTTGATTGATCCTGAAGTGCCTATGTGTCTACCTCAACAAATACCTGAGACACTTGTCAAAGACTATGTGGTAAGTGTATGTCAACCTACTCCTTATGTTATAAATGTCTTAAGGATAAATTTACATTGATTCTTAAAGTTCTCATTGGCATCACAGTCTAGCTTATACCCGTTTTTGTATAGTGTGCAGTACGGCTGGAACGATTCCTCTTGTAATTCGAATACAAAAAATCTTCGAGTCAAATAAATAAAATGGGAAGAACTGTGAAAAACACTGAAAATTTGTATATTTAAATTTGCAGTAATTTAATATCTTTGTTTTCTAGCATATCACTCGAGCATCATAATTTTTTTCAGTGCTTGCATTTTTAATTAGTCCAGAAACCAAAAATGGCACTGGGAAGAATCGCAATACATTTAGGTTGATTTGCTGGCTTGCAGGTTTACAAAAGTAGCCTTGGCAAACTTGAAGGGCATTCATGGTAAATGGAGTACATTTTATGAAACCTGTGCAAACCTGTTGTCAGAGTGTCAGAGTTTGCAAAACAACATGCTTTAAAAATTTCTAAATAACACTGACTAGTATTGGGACAAAACTCATTCTTCTTTGTTTATCCTCCAGGACTATGAAAGTGAAGAGGCTAAATCTGGGATTGTACTGTACAGACAACAACAATAAGAATCTGGGTCATTTGGGCAGAAGGTGTTGATCCTGGAGACGAACCTACAGATGTTGGTATGGCACTTGAATGTGTGTAAGTTCTGCGAAACCTGCTGAGTGTTACCCTTGGATGTTGGATGCTTTTTGGACTCATTTATGCCCTTAATCTTAACAATCAGAAAGACCTCAAGTACAAGTTTGAAGAATTTTAGAAAATCCTGATGGAACTGGATAAAACCAAGCTGTCACCAAAAGTCCAAGCACTGAAATTTGCGATGCTTTATATTTTATATACACTGATATTTCCTTCTTCAAAGTATTTTTTTCTTTGTTATTCCCTTTTTGCTAACCTTTAAGTTTTGTTATAAAATAGTTAAATGTCTTAAAATATTAATAAATTGATCAAATGTGAAATTATGTGGTCTGAATGTTCTTTTTTGTGTGTTGTAGTTAGATTGTGATGTAGAATATTGTGATTGGGAAGGAGTAAATAAATATAAATGTATAAATTCATTTTAAGATACTCTATAAAATTAATTAAATGTGATGCATTTTAATTAAATAGCATTTATGTAAGGATACCTTATCCTGTTTCTTATGAATTTGAATCAAATCAGATTTATTGATACAATTACATAAATCTCATTATTACACGTTTCATTTATATATGACATACTAATAAATATCACATAAAGTTTATTACCCTGTTTAGGTAAAAAATATGTAATCCAAATGGATGGAAATTTTATATGCAATCAACATACATAAATCTTAATTAGGCCTAAATATTTTTTTGAGTGTAGATAAGATACAGACTGTAGGAAGCAAGAACTTAATCCTTTCTTATAATTCCTGTTCCTTTCTCTGCTCTCTTTCATTCTAAAGGCTTTTGCTGGCTAATTAATCCTATGAAACATTCACCATAACAAACCGGATTTCACAATTATTTATGCTGTGCTTAAGTAAATGCTGTTCATTTGTCAAATAAGCTTAAGATTTTCTCAGGACAATGCACGATTCATCACACCCAAGGTGTTTGGCAAAGAAACCCTGGATGCTTTTTGCAAATCTGGGGGAACTTTTGAAGGCTAAAACCGACCGGCTCGGTAAACTAACACAAGCGTTGAAAAGTTGAAAAGCATAAAGCTGTCAGCAAAAATGTGGTCCACACAGGCAATCCTTCCTACAAAAACAAACTAGACACTGGTGGTGACCAAGAGAAGGAACCTCGGATCAGGAATCTGCAAAGAGGAATGAAGGGGGGATTTGAGAGGATGTTTCCATTGAAACCAAAGCATCTGACCAGAGTTTTACAGCTACAAACTGAGAGACGGACTTCCCATGACACTGCTTTTATCACCTTTTGGAAACATCATTAAAAATGCAGACAGCGGCCTACAAGGTTTTTGTTGTACTAACAGTTAATATGTCTAGAACTGAATATTTTGCCTTGCATATGCATTCCTATAACTGTATTTCCTGTGAAATATTGGCTCTTTAAATTTAGTTTAAAAAAGTAAAAACCCCAAAATGTATGTTTCAATGCATGACTGCATGCAGATAAAAAATAGACAAATCAGTATACACATCTTCTGAAAGAATAACAACACAAGAGAAGGGGGTGGGTGAGGGAGGTTGGCCGGATAATTTATTAGAGCTGGGATTTTAACAGCTATTGTGCAATATTTCGATATCTGGAAAAAAGTATGCCGAAGATTAAGGGGAAAAGGAACATTACAAAAATAAATACGCACATCATCAGCTTTTATAATGCCATTATAAAATAGAGCTCATGCTCCAGGCAAATTCCACTAATGCCCTGCTCTTTGCTTGCAATGTGCATTAAAGTGTTATATCGCAGGCTGGGTCTTTAATCCCCTCCTGACTGTCCCTCTGTGTTTAGACATGGCACAAAAGAAATCTGATATACTGTCACAGCTCCATTAAACCCCACAGAATGTGAATCTTGACACCTTTAAACCCCACAAAACATCAACATCTATTAAACCCCACCAACAAGCATTTCAATGCATCAGAGGAGCTCAGATACATTCTTAAAGGTCCAGTGAACGAATTTAGCAGCATCTAGGGTGAGGTTGTGAATTACAACCAACGGCTCACTCCACCCCTCCCCCCTCCCGTTCGAAGCACTACAGTGGCTCACACAGGACTAAGATGTCGTCACGTTTTCGCTTCTTTGGAGATCGTGCATTTACAAAAAGAGCAGTTTGTCTGTTTAGGGCTACCGTAGACACAACATGGTGAATTCCATGCACGGGGACCCGCGGTGTATGTAGATAGAAATAGCTCATTCTAAGGTAATAAAAACATAACGCTTCACTAAAGTCTTTATACACCTCTGAAGACATAGTTATGTGCATTTCTGTCAATAGATCTTCCAAAAATTACGAACTGGACCTTTAAACTGCTACCTTTGAGTAGATTGTTTCAATCAAGAAAAGATGGAAAGACAAAGGGAAAAAATATGATTTTGTCATTATTTTTCGTTACAAATGACATTGTCAACATTATAAGTGATAAGTTAGATTATTTCATCGGTATGTCCCTTTAAGACAGCAGACAAATGAGCTGGAATGGACACATGATGCATGTTATCCCTGCATAATATGATAATGTTCCAAAGAGCACCTTGAGTGCTTTAATAAAGGCATAGAAATATGACCTTTTCCACAAATCTATTAATATGATCAATGTCACATATTTGCTTACATTTGATGAGTGACCTAGAACAATTGCTCATTACATTGTTTTTACACCGTCTCTTTGTTTTACATTTTTCAAGGCATATTTCCTTAAAATTGGAAACAGATTTTCATTGTGGACCCCACTGTAAGTTTAAGTTTGGACAAGAAATCATCAGCAACAGACAAACAGGCTCTTCAGATCATAATCCCCTTTGTGAGTCTACAAGCAAACACTTGAACTGCCAAAAAATGAACAGCGCTCAACTAAGCTGTCTCGCGAGAGCGGCTTCCTTGATGCTTATCAGTTCAATTACAGTGAGTCTCAACAGCTGTGAGATCTTTTCACCCTCAAGCTATATGTGACGGTTCCGTATACCAATTTCTCACTGGACTATCGACTTTTGCAGAAAAATCCTCAAAAAAAGGACAAGGAGTGATTATCGGACACTCTGGTTACAGTGAGTCCTGAGCACCGCCGCTCGGAGCAACATCCTTTCATTACACATCTATGAATAGAACCTCCAACACCACAGCAGAAGCGCCGGCACACAGACCGGTCACCATTTTCTACCCTCACTTTCTGTTGTTTGTCCAAAACACACTGTTGGGTTGGACTTCTTACATAACTGCTTTTCGTCTTTTGGTATTGTTCTGTGCTTTTCAGTCAATGTCCCGTCGCCACATAGTCATTTCTACCTTTTCCCTCTATGAAGTCAAAACATTCTGCGGTTGCCCGAGGCTGGTGCGACACTTTCTCCTGTGGCTTTGAAAAGTTCATTTCGGACAAATACAGCCGAGCAACAGAGGTTAAATGTGCCTCTAGTTAAAGTCAAGCTGCGTACATTACCTGACTGCTTATATGGCATTTCTTGCAAATCTCAAAGACCTGTTTTTGATAATGTGTGTAATGATTTCAGGAATGTAAATAACAAAGATGAAAATTCTTGAGGGAACGTTTAGCCAGTTTTTGTTTGACTTTTTCTGTATCGAGGACCAAGGAGATTTTCTCCAGCCTTTTTGGTGGCAAACTATTTAATACAGTCACTCAAAACAAGAATTAAAGGGATAGTTCACGCAAAAATTAAAATTCTGTCATCATTTACTCACCCTTTTGTCATTTCAAACCTGTACAACTTTCTTTCTTCCGCAGAACACAAAAGAAGATATTTTGAAAAATGTTGATAACCGAGCAGTGGTGGCATTCATTGACTTCCATTGTATGGACACAAAACCAATGCAAGAGAATGGCTGCCATCGTTGTTTGGTCAACAACATTTTTTAATGTTCTTTTGTGTTCTGCGGAAGAAAGAAAGTCATATCGGTTTGAAATGACAAGAGGGTGAGTAAATGATGACAGAATTTTCATTTTTAGGTGAACTATCACTTTAAAGCCACTTGATTTATGCCTTAGAAAATGAGATGATAACAGACACATCCCATTATTGAAGTTGACAGGTGTACGGTTAAATTGTTTGAAGTTTACAGCACCCTGCTGTTATCTAAAATGGTGATTTGTTTTAAAGTTTCCATTCTAAGTCTTCACAATGCAGGAGTCAGGACTGGTCTGTTAGGGTGAGTGACAGTCCCATCACACTGACCCTGGGCCATCCTTATTGAGACCTACATGTGATTCGCTAGTGACACTCAGCAGCATTGTAGATCGATAGGATGTATTTGCTATCAGTTTCTATTCAGACCTTCAACTCGGTAAGATCTAAGAAAAACACACAGAGATTTGCACCAATATTTGTATAACTAATGTCCCTGATCTCTTTTAGTGTTAGACCTTGATTGTTGAAAGTGTGTTTGCCATGTTCTTCATTCCACTGCAGTTTTCTACAAAAAAATAACAGCCCCTATGCAGGTGACAGTGGTAAACACACATTGACTTCACCTTCAAACTACAGGTCTGCCTCACACATGCTCATGGGCCAAAGGTTGCTTGCTGCTCTAAGGTCTAAAGGTTAACCAATAGCGCCACCTAGAGACAAACATGTTCCGTCCAAAGCCAAGACAATTACCTGTGGTCTAATTCTCCAGATTTGACTCACTTGCAAGTTCAATACAGGTTCGTGCAAGTGCTATCAAAAGCAATGTTGTTATAGTTTACAACACAAAACCTTGTTCAGTAACACTGAAAACTATTTAAAAACATGGTATTTACTACCACGGACAGGACTAGCAAGTCCAGTATTTAAAGCTCACAGATTGCTTGAAGTTGAGCACACGTCACTCCTCTCTTCATTAAGTTACATTGGCTCCCTATAGTCGCTCGCATCAAATTCAAGGCTCTGCTCTTGGCCTACAAGACCACCACTGGTCCGGCACCCCCATATCTTCACTCGCTAATACAGACTTACGTACCCGCCAGATCCCTACGCTCTGCAAACGAACGACGTCTTGTAGTGCCATCCCAAAAAGGGAAAAAAAATCACTCTCACGTACCTTCTCTGGATCTGTCCAATGATCTGCCCGCTGCTACAAGATCAGCAGATTCTGTAGCCATCTTTAAGAATCAGCTGAAAACACATCTCTTCCGTCAGCACCTGACCGATTAGTTCGGAATTCTATCTCTTTTCTACTCTTTCTATCCTTAAAAAAAACAACTTAGCTTTGTATACTGTGGTGGGCTATATGAGACCAGTTTTACTGCGCTTATGCTTTTTGTTGTCCTTATGTTTTTCCAATAGCTTCCATTGTTTACCTCATTTGTAAGTCAGTTTGGATAAAAGCGTCTGCTAAATGACTAAATGTAAATGAGTTGAGAACCAGGAAACTATAGAAAAATCATTTTTCCTGGTTCGTCTTCAATGTGGTCTGCCATACTGTACTGTACATTTAAAAGGACAAGTAATTGAAAGATACGGGAAATGGGTATCAGTAGCTTTCAGCACTTTCTTATTATGAGGACCTGTGACAAACACCTCACAATGAGCCATTGTGACCGCACTGCATATCCGGAGAAACAAACATGACTACATTTAAAATTGAAAAGTGATCAGATAACTGTCTCGTCAAAATGGGCAAGGACGTTCGTTCAAGGTCAGGTTAAGGACGAATCCTGTCTTGGTTTTTCATCTGCCATGAAATCCATTAAAATGGTCAATGCAGTGGCTTAGTACTCACTAATGCAAGAGACACTGTTGCTTAAGCAGATGATGTATTGCATCCCTAATGATAACTAAAGAATGTTGTGACATTGCTGACTAAATGTTCAATTTATGATTTATGAACCTATCCCACACCTTCTGAAAAGAGTGAGAACGTCTCATATTTGTGGGTTGAAACTGTACCTGTTCAGTCCTCGAGGTATTTTGAGAGCTTTGTGAATCTCAAATACACTTCAGGGGAGAGAGACACGAACAAGATCAATGACCTCAGAAGAGTCCCTATGTGTTAAAGTAAGACCAGATGAAAAAGAAGAACAGACAACTGAGAGTTAAAATGACAGATGTATAACAGAGTCTGCCCCCGGGGGCAGGTTCACCAGCAGATAACGCAGACTGCTTCTCAAATGAGCAGACAGTGACTCTTGGGGAAGATGATGAGGTCACCATTTTAACTTTCCCTACTATTGTAGTCAATATTGTCCCGGAGGTAAAAATTGCTAACATTCTTCCAAATACCTTCCTTTGTGTTCAGCAGAACCAAGAAATTTATACAGGTTTGGAACAACTTGAGGGTGAATAAATGATGACAGAATTTTCATTTTTGGGTAGACTATCCCTTTAGACTGTCCTGTACTGTATGTCCCCTTTAACAACCATTACAACAGCATTACACAGCATGGAAATGTCTGCCGCCCAAGTGTCTGGAGTTTTGTGCTTTGGTAGGACTCACTGAGGCGTCGCTGTGAGGTGTTCACTTACCGCTTGGATTAAACGCCATGCAGGATATCGGCTTATCATGTGCTGGAAAATGTGCAATCACTCCATCTCCATCAGAATCCTCGCTAACCAGAACCTAAAACGTAAAAACACACAGTACGATTATAGTAACTTGACGGAGCCGCACAAATAAAGGCTGACTTCTTGTTTACCTCATGTCTCGGTGTTTAAGACACAAAAAGCTGGTCATTGGCATTACTACGGCCTGGGCAATCTGATCTTCACAGTTACACACGATGTAATCACAGTAACGCAAATAGGTTTTGGCGTTTTGTTTAAACAACGTCTGCTCCAAGTCGTGTTCCACTGTATTGACCAAAAAAATGGGACGAAACGTTTTCCATTTTAAACATTTTTTATGATCGTCATCCATTCCACCTCCAGTATGCCGTTCAGCCCTAAACATGTTGCCACTTGCGAGTGCTTGACAATTATCCTTGCGTCTACTTTAATCTACCACGGAAGATTTCCGCGTTAAATTGCACATGGTCTGCAAAATACATTGATTTTGGTATTCTACAGTACCAGTCAGTTTTTACATTTCCAATTTGCTCAATGTGCATGTTATGCCAAACTCCATAAAGCAACAGCTCAGCATCAGACAGGATGAGAAAGAAAGGAGTTAAACATACGCACACACCACGAGGAAACTTTATCGTGTCTTTCCACAATTTGACTTCCAGAGGTTAAAAGCTAAAAGTGTCTAAATGTGAATATGTAAATCTACCCTTTATGTATCACTACCATGTATTTGTTAAAGGAGTAGTTCACAGTAGTTCACCCCCATTGACTTTCCATAGTAGGAAAAAAAATGACTATGGAAAGTGAATGGGGGCGGATTTTGAAGTGAACTACTCCTTTAAAACTTTATTCTACATTGTATCATTTTTACACAAAGAAAGAAAAACCAGATAAAGAGAGAAAGGAAGAAAGAGGAGAGCGTTGCTCCACAAGGGGCTATTCTCTGGTCAGTTTCTCTCTGTTAGATGTGCTCATGAAAGAGATTATAACTAAGCCCAGACATGAGACAGCCGGAGAGAAGAGTGATAAATCTAGCGGAGTGTTGCATTAAGGAGCAAGGCAGCTTTTTAATAGGATCCAGTCCAAACAGAAAACAGCCTCGCTCTGAAACCCAGACACTTATTTCAGACTGCAAAAAATGCATCCGTGACACAAACCAGATCGCTTTTATGGGGGGCAAAAACAGACAATGTTGTTCTGTAGGGGAATATACTATCGCTTTGGTAAAGTATTCGTGCGTGGATAGCTCCAAAGCGCAAATACATTTTTAGCGAGAAACAAATAGCTGTGTAAGGTGGATGATGATGAGGGGTAGGGGCGTGTCGTCCCCTGACAATGTGAGAGGCGGGAGATGGGAAATTAAATAAAACACCGGAGACCGTTGCTGGAGTCACGGGAAAATAGCATTGACAGTCAATTCGATGAAGTTATTTTGTGTAAGGGCTACAAATAAGACCGAGTCTGCTTTGGGAAGAGCGGAGCTTCCTGAGAGGTTTGCTCTGGTGCGACAAGCTGTTGGAGATGGGAGGTATAAATGCAGGAAACTCTGGGCATTTTAAAATAAAATAGAGCAGCAGAGGCACACCTCTGAATGTGTGTATCATGTGAGTCAGCTCACGGTAGACCCATTGGGGAATAGAGGGTTTAAGCATCAAACTTTAATAGCCCACAAAATGGGAGGATCTATTTACATGGGTCAGCGTCAACACTGGAAAAAAGGATAGCGAAACCTGTTGCAACTTAACCTCTCTCAAAGTAAAAATCCTTGAACGGGAGAACTACAAATAATAAAGCTGGCCTTTAAACATAATGCTCTATTAAAGCGATCATATGCCTAAAAAAGGTTTTCAGCTCGGCCCTAACAGCAGATCTAAAAAAAAACCTCCTGGTTTTACACATATTCAGGCCTTGACAAACCAGGCAGTGCTCTTCCAATGACCTCCCTGTAATCTCATGCTAAAAGGCTACAGTTGTGCCAGCCAACAGGGAAACAGCCACAGGAAGTGTCTAAATCACGGGATCAGGAGACTGTGGCCTGGCACGGAGTCTGTGAGCAAATGGTGGAGCATGTGCTCTTATGACAAGGTGATGACAAAACCCTCTGGGCTATGAGAAGCTCTAATACTGAATGAGTTATAAATGGGATTAATGGATTATTCATCTCGGAGGAAAACGGGAATGAATCTGGACTCTTCGGGATGAAGGTCAAACGTGAGAAGCGTGTAATGTAAACAGAGCAAGAGTGTTCTGCCATAGGTTTTGTATTCGATCATTCACACTAATGTTATCTGTAGCCCTGATCTGAAGTGGATTATGATGTATAATGAGTGTTTCATACCTGTCCTTCTCCCACAGTGTGCATGTCTATGATGGTGATCACACCAGGTTGGTGAGGACTACGACGGGTGCCGCTGTGGGTCGTGCCCTCCTCCTCAGGCACCCCAGATGGCAGAGTACCAGCGAGCTGAGTCACGACCTTGCCCACCATGGTCAGGCCGGTCTTCAATGTCTGACGGAAAGCAAGAGAAATAAATGAGAGAAATTCACAACAAAAAAGCTTTCATTTTAATTATTTTTGAATGTTAGAATTAGATTTTTGGTGAATCTAACATTGCATTTACACAACATGAGAATGTGTGATATATTCAACTTAAATAATGGTTGTTTTAATATAAATAAAAAAATTCCAACAGAATAGGTTTTACTATTGTATTACAGTAATGAAAATTAAAATTTTCACATTTCAGCAATGGGCAGAAAAGTGCTTCACGGTCAAAAAACATCACAATACAAAGAACTTAAATAGGTTTAAAATAAAATGATTTATATTAGTTTTGTCAAATCAATTAATTGCTATTCATCGATTCCAAAATAAATGCTTGTGTTCATATATGTGTGTGTGGCGTGTATATTTATATATAAATGCACAGACGTGCATGAATATACAACAACAATTTAAAAATATATAAATTATTTAAATAAATAAATGTATATATATTTGATACAAATTTCCTAAATATATGCATGTTTGTTTGTGTATTTATATATAAATATAAATATACAAGACACACAAACATTTATTATATAAACACAAACATTTATTTTGGAATGGATTAATCACGATTAATAGATTTGACAGCCGTAATTTATATTTATAAAACACAGACACACATTAATTAATACAACATTTGTGCATTTTCTCTTTGTTTTGGATTTTGTTCTTAGTTTATTTATTTTTTAGTTAAACATTTATGTGTATATATTGTATATAACATTAACAGCAAATGTTGTGTTTATGGGAAAAAGTTCAATAAGCAAGTAAAATAAAAAAATTGGGGCCAACCAAAATGAACCAATCCCAAGTGTTATTGCAACACTCCAATCAATACCGCACACAAAGGTTCCCACATCCAGAGATTTTGTTGAGGAGTTACAAGAAAAACATGTTTGTTTTTGATGTCACATGAGGCAATGTCAACAAACAGGTGTGCGAAAGACACGCATCCTAACATAAAATTTTGAGTGTCTGTGTCCATGTTTACTCAGCGATATGAACTGTGATGAGAAGCCCGAGACTTAGCACATGAGGAGTCTGGAATCAGACTCGGTCGGTACAGTGTCTGCCACCAACCACCCGCCCCCTCCCCGCGCCGCGCCTCCCCTGATCAATGGGGACTGTTTGGATTAGCACTAAAAACTCTAACTGCAGTGATTAGAAAACACATTAGTGTTGATCAATTAGGAGGCAAACGCTTCTCTTAATAATTGATGGGGCAAGGCAATTTACACACAGTCAGTTAGTGGGCTTGTCAGAGCATTCTCCAAAGGGTCCAACAAACACAGGCGCCACGAGGTATTGATGCTGCCGCTCGGCCTGAATGCCTGATTAAGCTCTCCGGGGCCTTGGCAGACAGACGCGCGTACACACACTCCTAAACGCATACAAACACTTACCCGCACACACTCCGCTCACTCCATTAAGTGAGAACCCGAGGAGGCCCCGCTTAAGCTGTGCTATCCACTTACCTCAAACATGGTTCACAACTGCACAGGTTTGAAAACAGAGCCCCGGGGCGCCTAAGCAGACTAGCGGCCGACCCTGCGACATCTCTTTTTTCGGTCGCATCCCGCTCATTTACACAATCGGTGCCTTGCAAGAATTCAATTTTCCAAAAGCCTCCCTCCCCCTTTTTCGTGATTGGGTTACAGGATTGATGGGAGATGCCCCCCCTCCGGCCCCCAGACGGCCGCACTCAGAGCCACTCAGCACAGGGACCGTGTGTCAGAGCAGAGGAGATGGTTATAAATCACAGTCCCGTCTGCAGACGGCCTGTCTACGTATCAAGGCTTTTTTAACCTTGTTTTGCTCCCCGCTAACCTTTGCTGTGCTCCTTTTGATGTATACCGCCATTAAGGCTAATGGCACTTCTCTCACGTAAGCCGTTAGCGCTTGTTAGCCGGTGATCAGGCCGGCAGCCAGGGAATACAGATGTGGGCCTAATAAATCAATTAAGCAAGCGGGAGAGGAGACTGGAACCATATGAAAGGTTAAGCACTGAGGTTCTGGCACCACTAAATGAACTCTAGTGGGTCTTAGAATCCCTACCCTGAGACCTCTCTGGTACTCTGACGCTAAAACGGGTAGCACGGTTCGGATTATGAGCTTCATTTAGGACCAACGGGAAAGAAAGCATGACGGAATGTACACAAACAAATGCGCAAAATGCAATTACAGAAGCTAACATGAGATCCAAAATCGTGCATCTTAACAGAGGGACGGTGTATGGTCGGTCTGTGTTCTTGCCAAGTAAGGTTCTTTAAAACATGCTTTCTATATATTCATGTGAAAAGTCAACTTGCAAAATTTATGGATTACTAGACCAATAATTGGTAGAACAAAAACAAACATTCTTTTTAAAAATGGTATTCAGTGCTTTACAAATGCACGAACAAGATGCAAAAATGAATGGATCATTTCATCGCCATGTTGAACGATTTTTACACTCTGTGGGGATGCTACGCCAGTGCCTTTCTTGGACCAACATGCCAACCGCACACATTTATAAATGTCAGATCTTACCGAAAAATGTCTGGCTTTAATCTTTATAAAACAAAAGTAATAATGTTCATATGAATGTGAGGTCTGTCAGCAAGATATGCGTGAAATCGTTTGTGCAAAAATCATGCCGCAAGTGGGGACAAAGCATGTGTAGGACAAAGTGAGTACAAAAGACTGTGTGTTACAAAAGGGTCCCAAAAAGCAGTTGAAAACTTGATTCATGCAAAAATCTATTAATTTTATTGCATATAACAAAATATCTGAAAGTTTGTAAAATAAGCAGTATCTTCAAACAAATGATGATCAATCGAGATCATTTAACACTTTTTTTGCTGAGCTACATAATATTTAGTCAGGGCCAAAGAATAACACTTGCCAAACAAAAATATTGTCAAATACTTTATAAAATAAGCAGTCAAAAACTGACCAAAAATATTATCATCTAAAATAATGCTAATTTATTATAGATATTATCTATTATGCTAGGTAACAACTGTGCTTCGTGTATATGTGAGGGACCCAATCCAATTTCTGATCTCATCACCCTTCTTATCAGTCTTCACTGCTATATCAAAAAGTGTTAAAGTAATTAAGAAAATAAAAAATAAAATAATAATAATTAGTCACATAAATAATAAAAATAAATAGTTAAATAAAAAAAATAAATAAATAGTTAAACAAATAAATAAAAATAAACCGTTAAACAAATAAATGAAATAAAAAAATGGTTAAACAAATGAAATAAATTCAAATAAATTGTTAAACAAATAATACAAATAAAACAGTTAAACAAATAAATTAAAATAAATATTTAAACAAATAATAAAATAAATATTTAAACAAATAATAAAAATAAAGTGTTATACAAAAATACAAATCTGTAAAATAAAATAAATATTTAATCTGTGAAGTTCATATTGAACCCTGCTTTTGGTGCCCTAATTGAGAAACAACAGGTGTAGTCAAGCTTAAAAAATATGAAGCATCCCAAGCCGTGGTGTTTTTTTTATATTTTATAACTGCAACCTTTATTAATAATGATTTCTGAATAAAAATCCTGCTTATGAAGTGTGTGGTTGTGAGGTGACTGTAACCAGTTTTGCGGAGTGTGTCTATGGAGTGATACTCACTTTAGCAGCACTGATGACAGTGGCAGTGTAGGACTGGGCATTATCTCCACAGGCCCCACCACGGGACTGATGACACCGGATCAGCTACACACACACAAACAGAGACAGAACAGAATCACATTATCATCCAGAACCTTTCAACTCCCCAGCACTCATTAACCCACAGAGGACTGTCACAGGCCGCGCCAGGACGTCTGCAGGCGGGCACGGTGAGTAAGAGGATGCCATTAGGACTACAAACAGTCCTTCAAGCCCATTCTACGACGCACGCTCTCTAGGGTCTCCGTCCCAGACCTATTCAACACTTCGCTTGCCATTGGCCAGAAACTCATTACCCTGACCCAGATGCACAACATCCCATATGTCCATTATTAGGCAACAACTGGGCTCTCAGAGGCAGACAGACCGCACCCATTACCATGAACGATGGCGAATTAAAAATGTACTTAATAATAATATGTCACATTACATTGTTATTCCCTGTCCATTTAACGTAGAATGACGATCTGTGCGATATGTAATGAAAATCATTTGGGTCGCTCGAGTCGAGTCGTCCGCATCTGGTGTCGTTTAAAAAACTGGGTGTTTGTGCTACCTTGTTCTCTGCGTACGCCAACCACCGGCCTCCCAAGGCTATAGGGTTGAGGTTCGGCCCGGGACAGGGATAGCAGCCTACAAAACAAAAGAGAACAGACAGTAAGTGGAGGTAAACTAAATAACAGGTCACAAGTAATCCATCACATCTGCATCCTCCCTAGGAAAGTATGGATGCTCTTCTACAGTCTAGCGTTTTAGTGCTTGGGGTTAACAATAACACCAGAGGCTAAGCAGGGGATATGGCATTTTGTGACACAGGATGGCTCCTCGGCTTATTACCTACCAGACATACAGACCCATGAGAGCAATACACCCATAAAATCAGTACAGAATGAGAACACTATAATGATGCAGTCATTTCACTTGTAAGACCCATTTACACAGAATAAATAGGTAAATAAATAATAAAAAATAAATGTAAAGACATAATACGCTTATTAAGTAAGCACAGAAACATCACTCTTTCTCTGTCCTCACAGGCGCACACACATGGAAAGGTTACGCAAGTGCAGATCACAGTGTGAAGCGCGCTGACAGCAATTTATAGCGCGGAGTGAATATAAAATATACGCAGACGGTAATTTAGGGTGTACAGTCAGGATCTGAAACTGAGGGTGAATGGGGCTTGAGGTAAGCCACAAACGCAGCAATGCAAAAGCCTTTTGTGTCTTTCCAAGCTGAGGGAGCCAATGCAGTGAGATAACGTATGTTTAACACATCCTGTGTGTAGGGCCGGGGGATTTTCACCATTGTTCTGCGACCTCACATTTATTTCCAGCTAGAAAGAGAAGACCTCACTCAACGCTACCCTCGAAACCCTCAAGAAACATGAAAGTGATGAGAAACAACAAACAGGCCAGCAGAACGCGCGCTTTGCACAATGCCTCCGTGGAGACCAACTTCCCAGTTTGTATTTTTCAATGCCTGTTCTCTGTCACTTGAAAAAATAGGTCTAGTCCTTGTCTTTTAATGTCGAGGAAGCTTTAGAGAAGCGATTAATGATGTAAAGGGTTATTGACTGCGCCCGTTTCCTGTGGCGCAGACGTTGACGGGGAAGTCGGATAGACAATGAGAGCCATTAAAACAACACTAATGGCAATTTACAACAGACGATTGCTTAAGTGGGCAGCACGGGCCTGGTTTCGCATGGTGACAAGGCTTGTTTGTTTTTCTGAATCTCTCAGAAACCGTGAAGAATGATTGTGTACAGGAGAACTGGGAAAACGGGGGTCCTGCTGATAGACGTGCCCCGCGTCCGAATCTGAGTGCAGCGTTTATGTCAAGCAGGATATACAAATACTCAACAATTATGATGAAAACTCATTTGTTTTCACTATTGCTTTGAGGTCATGGGTCAAAGTACATACATTAAGTACACTACAATAGGAAATTGGAGGAGAGGAAGTGATTTTTTTTTCATGTGTAACATAACGCATTTGTTTGTTATCGTTTGCACAGCGTGATGGCACATCGACACAGAGCGTTCCTGGTAATGTGTTGATTTGACACATTGTTAAACACAGGCTGTCTGTATAAACAAGCAAGCCTGTGGAGTTGCGGATGAGCTTTGATATGGAATAGCCCTGTGAAGTGGCACGGCGTTGGTGTGACAGCACGTATCGAGATATGATGGGGTTTCTTTGGGGTTCTGCAGTTTTAATGAAACCAGTGTGTGAAGGGGATTAATCAAGACTGGGTTTCCTGTTTTGCGAAGCTGCAGATCAAAGAGGTAAAGTTCGTCGGAGACTAAAGAAGGTCAAGAAGGGTCAAGTTCAGCAGACACATCTATAACGTGAAGTACTTACTGGTGACAAAGAACTTTTTCATGAAGGTGCAGCTGTCAAAGGCAGCGATCTTTTCTTGAAGACTAACGACAAGGATCCTGCGGCCACGGAGAGATGGAGATCGAGTTAATGGAAACATATTAAAAATGAAAAAGCATTGATGTTTATACAGCAAAGAGCACAGAAATCAAATAACAATATGGAAATTATGAGACACACCTTTTGTTGCAATGTATGTCATAGATGGGAGTTTTAAACTGTATCGACTTCACCATCTCTCCAGTCCTCAGAGAATAAAGGTCCACACAGCAATAAGGAGGACTTGTCCTGCAAAACACATTAAAAACAGGGATTTGTATTTTGTGACTAAACAACCATATTAAATGTGAATGTGTAACACAAAATCAAGGACGCCAGTTGGAGCTGTGACTTAGCACACATGCTCGAAACACAATGAGCCACGGTGCTCATTTAGGATACGTGGGTTTAAATCCGATCCATAGCTAGCGTTTTCCAAGTGGTGCATTGAATCCCTCATCAGTACGATGGAGAGATACTTGTGCAGCATTATAAAGGAATATGGGAGCTAAGTGAAAGTGGTGCCGGTGAGAGATGCCCCGATATTAATCTTCATTAGGTGTTCCTCAAGCATCTTAACCATCTTAACCATCTTAACCTAAAGCTTATTGTAAGATGCTGTGCTGGGCACTTTCCGCTGGAGATCACTCTTGTGGATTTTTCTATATGTCCAACATCATTGTCCAACCCAATCGAACTGGATCACAACACCACAAGTCCGATATCTAGTGGGCGCCGTGGCTTACTGTGCATACTCAAGACACATGCTATACGCTGTTGCGGAGGTGTACTAACAAGTACACAGGGAAGATGTTATGGGTCTAACTACAGAGTAAGTTACAACTGAACAGACAGGGTTATTGACACCGGCTCGGAGCTGATCGAGCACTCCGCGTAAATGAAGATGATCGATAGCCCGTTCCTTATTGACAAAACAATTGGCTTTGGAAGCAACCACTAATGATTTCGCTGTGTCTGACGCTTAATTCGACCGACTGTCTGCCGCTTCACAAGAAGTGAATATTATCATGCATCATGGATTAGCATTTGGCAAAAACACGTGCAACATTATAGTGCTGTTACAGTACTCAATGCGCTACTAATGCAGTACAGCTCTGGTAAAAGCAAGGTTTCACTATTGTCTTGACTGGTGACAAAAAGGGTCATTATAAAATAAGATGGTTCTGGTCCTGTATTCTGATTGGTCAATAAAGCCACATTGCTAAAATATGATTCTATATGATAGAAAGCACCTTGCACACAGCTTTCAACTGTGCAGGGATGTAGGTCAGATACAGGGAAAAGAACTTAAAAAGACAACAATTAACTTTAGTGTACAAAGTCATAATGCATTTAACGTGATTTCATTATTACAATGTTTACATTCTTTTTTTCAAGTGATAGTTCACCCAAAAATGAAAATGATCAAATGATCAAACTTGTATGACTATCTTTCTTCCGCAGAACACAAAAGACGATATTTTGAAGAAAGTGGATTACTGTACAGCGCTGGCACCCATTCACTTCTATTGTATGGACACAAAACTAATGCAAGTGAATGGGTGCCGGTTAACAGCATTCTTCAAAATATCTTCTTTTGTGTTCTGCGGACGAAAGTAAATGATGATGAATGAATGAATGATGTGATAATGAGTGAATGATGAGATAATCACTTTAATGCGACTATTACGCAGCAACATTTACATAAAAGTAATAACAACACACTCCATGTGAATATACAACATTCTAGAACTTACTGCTTAAAAATCAAATTTGTCAATTTCAGAAATCCTTTTTTCATCCTTAATTCAAATGCATGCAAGCACCGAATAAAACATCTTGAGGAGTGTGTTGAGGAAACTACTTTTCCCCTCAAACATTCACATATCAGTTTTTACAAACAAGCCAAGACATCAAACCACAAATTGTAGGACATGGAAGTATTTAAACCATAAACGAAAAAAGCTGCGGCGGGTCAAACCCTTCAATGCTTCAGCGTTTTGATTCCGAGTGATGAAGAGCCAGAAACGGTTTTAATTTGTCATTACTTTCACAGACAGTGAGTGATCTCGGAGCGAAACCGTGACGATTTCCAATCCAGCCTCTACTTTGAGTTTGTGCCCAGACAGCTGCCATATGAGCCACTTCTCCTCTGTACTGCGGCTTGAGGTCAGGATGGACAGATTGCACATAATGTTTTTAAGGCTGCATGATAATGTCTTGGAGCAGAAGGCCTGCTGTGTGTGGTGGACGTCCCGTCTTCACACAGCAGCGCATGTCAAAGGCCTGGGGTCAAGCCTGCAGCTGCAGCTCAGTGTCTGAGATCCGTCGGTGATTGATGGAGTCTTCCCACAAGTCCTGCCATTTGGCGGCTCATGCTGCAAAGCACCAGAGGTAGGGCTGCGTGGCAAAACTGACCTGTGGTTGGTCTGAGATCGCTTCATTCTGCTCAGAACCGAGCATCTTCCTGTGGGATATTGAGTGTTCAGGTTTAGACAGGGCTAGATTAGAGCGTGTGTAAATGTCACAATCCAGTAAAACGCAGCGGCCACCGCAGACTTGAATACGTGAATACATCTGCAACAACCCTGTCTCAAAAACAAACACGCAACACTGGACGGTCTACTGAAGTGTTACTAAAAACAAACAGAGACAGACAGTGTATTTGAATCCTCTACAGTAAAAGTACAGCAAAAATCTGTAAAAGCTATTAGTCTGCATTTGTATTTGCAGACGTTGACCTTTCACAGCCATGCATCCTTAATGTCACGGTGAGAGAGACACGACTATCTACAAAAGAGATTATCAGCCCAGCTAAAAACCCCTCTGGATTCAAACGCGGAGATTAATAGGGGCATTTAACTTCTCAAACTTGTCTCAGAGCCACTATTCATTGATTTCAATATAATCTGGGTCAGATCAATCCAATTTAAAGCGTTTTAGAGCCAATGTGACACAAATGATATGCTCCCGGATTGATTCATGGGACAATGATAGCCTTGAAAAAAGAATCATCAAATTGGCTACTTCAATTGTTTGGCTTTTTGCATTGTAACTAATGGCCCGCTTCTAATGGACGCTGCGCACGTTCGACATAATAGAATTTCCTCTCGCTGAAAATCGAGAGTTCGATTTGAAAGCGTCAGTAAATTTCAATTATCGTTATAAAATCATATCAGAGTTTCGGCGCGGCACACTTTTAGGTGATATTGAGCACAGATATCAGGACCTCTCCGGTGACTTTTCGATGTGCCATTTCTTCTCTGTCACTTTATTTCTGACCATTTCGTTAGGAAAGGGCAAGTTAATATTTCTATATTAAGTTTAATTAAGATAAGGTCAAATAAAGTTCTTGCATAATTTTCAAAAAAAAAAAAAAAGTTATTTCTTGCTAAAAAACTGACCATTTTAAAGTCACATCTACAGAAAGAAAGATATTTTTATTTATTTTTATTCGTCTCAGTAAAAGTAACTTCACATAATGAACCTTACTGACCTTTGCTCACAGGTTCATGTTTGCTAAATTCAACACCCTTCATTTAGAGTGACAACCTCGCAGTGCTTCAAACACGAATATCCACAATCTCAATTACCCGTTTAACAGCTGGGTAAAATCTCACAAAATTTCCAAGAGGTGCACCTGCAAAATCCATCTCCCCTCGGCATGGCAAGCCAATAAAAAAATCTTTTTCTGCACTCTGCCTCCCTCATCTGACACTGAGACCAGATTGGAAAGTCACTCTCAAGTGAAAGATTAACAGTTCTACGGTTTAGGTTTTATTTAATTATCACTGTAAACATGTGTTGCTACAATTACACGCATTACATCATTATGTCACAGGCTGGCCAACTCATCACTTTTATAATCTCGTAAACTTTTTGATGTCTATATTTTAGCAT
Source organism: Triplophysa rosa (assembly GCF_024868665.1). Taxonomy (NCBI): domain Eukaryota; kingdom Metazoa; phylum Chordata; class Actinopteri; order Cypriniformes; family Nemacheilidae; genus Triplophysa; species Triplophysa rosa. Next base: position 15,226,080 of record NC_079903.1, on the reverse strand, counting down.
GGCTCTGAAGCCCATAAGACAACCATTTGGCGCTTTTCACATCATGACGTTTAAATCATTTCACTAACCTGAACGGAAACTGTCAAGAGGAAGCACCAATAAAATAGGAAATCTGGAAATGAAGAGTAGTGTCAGCACATAAATCCATTTACAAGGCGACGTCATCACGTTTCGGCTGCAGTGACTTTACAAGCTTCCCGAATACGAACAGACAATTACATGCTAAAACAAATACAGCCTTAAACCAAAAAGCCAGCTGTCCTTCTGCGAAAAACTACCACAAAACATAATGAGCTTAATTCACTAACTAAACTCTATAAATGTGTCATAAATTAAACAGGAATAAATATATATTTGAAGCGGATTAAAGTTTTTAACGCAAAATAAAATTTCAATGAACCCACCCGATGTGACACGGCATTAGATAAGGCAAAACTCTTTCATTTACCCTTCTAGGCTTTCTGTTATCATTTGAGAAACATGGAGAACAGATGCTATAAGTGTGAGATACTTCTTTTCAAAAGGTGTTTGAGAAAAATGAAAAAACAGACAAATCGCAGCTATGATCTCTGGACAAAGCGGAGTCCCTCGAGCCAGCCTCGTATTGATTTATAACAGCTATTTCCAAGTACGGCAATGTAAAAACACAGATGAAAACAATTACTCTATTTTTGTAGGCAACAAGTGAGGTGGGTGGTAACTGAGACATTGTCGAGAAGAAAAAAAATCTGTCACAATTTTGCGCCCTCTCTCCCTCTCTCTGCCCCCGTCTTTCTCAAGCCGAGCTTCAACACACAACAAACGCTGGCCACATCACAGGCTTCTTGGGGCCTGAGGGGGCCCTTTGATTCCAGCACGCCGTGGGCATTAGCGGGAAAGTAATTAGGGTAAAAAGTTCAACCGCAGCTCCATGTCTGCAGCGCTGCCAGAAATACATTTCCTCCCCTTTCACTGGGCTCTCCGCAGATTCACATGCATATTGGAAACACATTGAAATGAAGAGCCTGTTGCAGGGGCCCTGGTGCTGGTGTACTGGTGTTTACAGCGTTTAATTACTAAAGGATGAAACAGACGCTGTTTGACTGTGCAGGTCTGAGTAACAGACAGGTCTGAAAGCAGCTTCTCTCAAATTTCCTGATGGATCATAGATGTCTGTGGGTAAACAGGATTTCGTTTTGACAAGATGCTAACCAAAGCTTTTTCTCTGTATTTACTGAAAAGGTCAAATGCATAGAAAGGTTGACATTAAGAGAATAAAAGCTTATCTACATTTATTTAGTTAGGTAGTCGATGCGAAACATGCCTGAGGACTTTTTGTAATAGACATCAAATGTTAAAGGGATAGGACACCATTGAATACTATAGTAGGAAAAATGGTTGGGTGAACTGTTCCTTTAAAGCTTAAAGGGGTGATTTAACGCTGTTTCATGCATTCGGACTTCTTTACAATGTTAAACGTGCTGGCTCATGCGCAACATGGTCAACTTGTCAAAAAACGACTCTTTTCTTAGTCCCTTATTGGACAATTCTCCCGGAAATGAAACGGCAGGGCGAAAGAAATAGCCTGCCCACGCATCAATTGACGAGCGATAGGAAGACCAGCTTACCATAAAGATTGTCTGCGCTGCGTCAAGATTGGCTGAGCTGTGGGCCTGCAGCTGCAGCTTGTTACTTTTGCGATAGTGAGAGAAGTTGAGGTGTGTTTGTTTGTTCACGGTATTTCAGTGATGGATGTTATATAAACGCTGGATAAAACGCTGGATTTGCAGATCGTTTGAAACTGATAGATGGAGTGGTCCCAGTGCTAAAACATGCAGGACATGAACCGCACGCGGTAATTGAAACTAAGTCATATGTCTGTGTTTTGTTGGCAATCGGCGCGTACGTGCGTTATGTAAACAACACAAACTTATCGTGAATCAACAGTTATGCAGGGATAATGCAATGATGTATTGTGTGCTAGTTCCTCCTCCTTGCACACCCCCAGGAGGTTGTCTGTTTTCAGAAATGTTCGTACAGCTGTATCTATCTTTATAAATGTGATATACTATAAATATACAGTATACTATAACATACTTCAAGTATATACAAACTATATACTCAAAGTATACGAGTATGCAGAACTACTCTATAGGTACTCAAGATAAATATGTGATTGTCAGAAACTGTGCGTTCAAAAAGACCTTTAAAAGTAAAATGCATGGAAACATGACACTTTTCCTAACAATGAATATATGAGTAACCTTAAAAATGTCTTTAAAGTAGCCTTGAGGTGACCAAACATTTTTAAAGCATGCATAACAATTATAACTAAATTAGCAATGATGTAATGTATGATAAAACTTACAATCTCACTGCAGGACATAACATCCCAATATAAATATAAAAAATGCCAAAAGAAGAAAGCACAAAAACGTTGTTTTCTTTAAGAAAACCAGCTTGCACATTACTTCTTAATTTGCACCATCATGTAAAGGATAATGTTACATGACCGTGTGCCTCCTCTGCAATTAATCGGAAAGATAAGGAGCTGTACGCTCAAGGAAAAGCCATCCGAGACAAGTGCCCATGAAAAACAGGGGAAAACTTCAAAGCCACGAGATTCCCATCCTCTGAGGACGTGAGTTATGTGGCCATCCAGTGATCATGAAAGAGCACACAGGGATGATCCGAGAGCCAATCATGCACCTGGCCTGAACTTTCCAAATAACTTGAAGGGTGGAGGATCCATCATGGGAAGGAAATGCATTCATCTCCAACATGACTGTTAAGACTGAAGATCTTGTCTGTCAAATCTATCAACGGATCATAAGGCCTATACCTCAAATTACACTGACACAAAGCAAAATATAAAGTATGTATGGTAAAATAAGACAAATGTATAATGAGAAAGTGAACGAAGCGGAGCGTGTGTGAAGGGTGCATGCATACGTGTCTTCGCATTTATAATACGTCTGTCTAAGTGGCCAACGCCTCCATTACAGCCCCGTACGATAACGGCAATCACGTCCATTACAGCCCCATACGTTAGCGGCCACAGCCTCCGTTCCGGCCCCATAGGTTAGCGGCCCACCGGGAAAACGCCCGGTACGCCAGATGGCCAATCCGCCCCTGGACTAAAGGGGTGCAACATGATGCAACGAGTCCGCGTTATTTTCGGGGCAACTTGTTTGACGTGCACCATCAGTACTACACGGTGCGCGTTTCATTGATTTTAAACACGTACGATAGTTATGTCAGAGTTTACAATGCAGAAGCTGTGTGGTGTCCTTTGGCTGTCAAATTAGCACTTTACATCTTTAACAAATTTGAACAGAAGTTCCTAAATATATGAGAATACACTTTATTTGCACGCAACTCCTTTCATGCATACTTTTATCGGAAGGGAGACAGAGAATGCACTGATTCTAACCCTACCGGTTTTTATGATGCAGATGTAACGTTTCTTCCATTGCTTGCTTTCGCTGCCTGAATGGATGTTTTTGTCTGCACGCCACGCACGCAGGTTAAAATTGCAATGCGCGGGAGATTCAATGAGGCCGCGCACATGCGCAGTTTAAAGAGAACATTGGTTGTAATATTTCTGTACCCGTGCTTTACATTTTTAACAAAAGGTTGCCTGTGAGTAAACAGTAATTAGCAGACCCCTCGCAACATCCAATAACTAGCAGAATCATCTCTAACCAAGCCAAAAGACCTCACAGTTCCGGGTGTGATGGCAGGAGAGTAACATGCTCATAGGCTCTAAAAGCATCACTTCCCAATCCCCTTTAATCCAGCATCCAATACAAATGCACTGAGATTTATCATTTAATACACTTAAGTGGGATCCCTCGCATCTCAATAAAATGCAATGAAAAGCACAGCTTACTAGCACAGTAGGCTTTAGCTAAATCGCTTTAAAAATAGTCACTGGAGAGAACTGGTTTTCCGCTCCTCCCAGCTATTGTGTAATTAATAAGCAGAGTGTGTGTGCCAGCAGGACTTTACAGTATATGGATACAGATTTAGCAAAGAACAAGCAGGGTCTTGGTTAAAATTGTTTTTTTTATTACAACCTAAAATCGTAAATGTGTGATACAATGAACACAATGCGATTCTTTGGATAAAAACATCTGCCAAATAATAAATAAATGTAAAATAGAGCTAAACAATAAGCGCTGTGTTTCTGTCTAAATGACCATAAGTGTTTTAAACTGTCTCTCAACGTTTTTAAAAATTCAGCAGAATTGTCAGTTACATTAAAGGAGTAATGTGGAGATTTGAGCGGCATCTAGTGGTGAGGTTGGGATTTGCAACCAAAGGTTCACTATACGTGTCATCACGTGTATGCTTCTTTGCCGAAGAAGATAACGTAGTAAATGTGCTCTTGAGCAGTTTGTATGTTTAGGGCTACTGTAGAAACAACATGACGAATTCCATGCAAGGAGACCCGCGGTATGTAGATAGAAATAGCTCATTCTAAGGTAATAAAAAAAACAACGCTTCATTATGTAAGGTCTTTATACACCTCTGAAGACATAGTTTTACTATATTACATTGCTTTCTGTCAACAGATCCTCCAAAAAATCCTGCAAGACTGTTATTATAGACTCTAAATGGTTAATGTAGTGTCAAAAGTAAAAACGGCTTTACGCTAGGAGGACTGGATGGAACCTCGTGCGTCTGCCCCTGACAGCAGTCCAGCTGTAATCTCAACAACACGGACAGGGGATTTCATTAGAGGACTGCAAAAACACACACACACACACACATCCTCAACCTCTCCATGGAGATCTGGAAATCTGAGGGGAAGGAAGAGAGGGCACTATTTTCTGCCTGGTCAACGACTTAATTTCTCCACAACCCAGAGAACAAAAGCAGGGCTCTTGAGAGCTGAACTTTTACCCTTTGCAAACATATTCCCTTTTTTCTCAGAAATGGTTAAACACCACACTTAAATACATCTTGTAAGACCCAATTTCTTAGCTTTTAATGCTGTCTGAGGTTGTGCCGAACACTCTGTTAAGTCAATGGATTTTCTGTTCACTCCGTTGTACTTAAGGGAAAGTTCGCCAAAAAACTCCATGTCAATCAAAACCTGTAATGACTCCTTCTTCTGCAGAACACAAAAGAAGATATGGTAACACTTTACAATAAGGTGCTATTTATTAACAATTAGTTAATGCATTAGCTAAAATGATCTAACAATGGACAATACTAATACATCACTTATTAATGTTAATTCATGTTCATTTCAGCATTTACTAATACATTATAAAAATCAAACATGGTCACTGTTAACATTAGTTAATGCCCCATGAACTAACATGAATAACTGTATTGACATGAACTAACATTAACAAGGATTAATAAATTCTGAAAAACTAAATTGTCCATTGTTATCTAATGTTAGCTAATGCATTTACTAATGTTAAATAATAGCACCTTATTGTAAAGTGTTACCGAAGATATTTTAAGAAATGTTTTTGCAGTTTTGTGTCCATATAGTGGAAGTCAATGGGGACAATGTTGTTTGGTTACCATCATTTTTCAAAATATCATCTTTTGTGTTCTGCAGAAGAATAAAAGTCAAACACGTTTGAAATGACCTGCGTGTGAATAGATGATGCCAGAATTTTATTTTTGGGTGAACTATGCCTTTAAATTTCTTGAACTAGTTTTTTATTTATTCATGCTGTTTATATTTTCAACCCATGGTTTTGATTTTGCAAGGACTTCAAAAATCCCATGGATTCAAAATGAGATTTTAGGTCATTTAAAATCAGTCAACGTCTGTTAACTTTAAATGTGCTTCGTTAATAAACAAGACCTGATGCTTCAAAATGCATTCTGTATGAGAGAGAACAGAAAAAAATACATTTAATACCTGCAGCCCTAATTATAAGTAAAAGAAAATAATAACAAAGGTACTGTGGAAAATCAAATCCTTTCTAAAGTGGGGGCTGAAGGTGGATGGAATAGCACGTGCATTCCTTGCTAATTTGGAAAGCCTACCGACGCTCTAGCACCGCACGAAGGGTAGCGTATGTGCTCTGGAAAATCACCAGATCCATACATTGTTTGGACTTAAGACATAATCCTCCCTATTGATAAAATTACGTCGAGTGTGTCTGGAATTCCGCAACGAAGGATTTAGCACACATGCTTTTTCCTCTTTCTGGTTTTCCTTTAATTTGCAAATCTTGTAATCTAAGACTAAAGCTGAGTGAACTGACTTCTAAACCAGCAGCGCTGTATCGGCCAAGACTGCAATCTGTTTTCCATTTGAGTGTCAAGACAGCATCCACACTGGTGGTTGACAAAAGCTGTTATTTCGAAATGATTACATACTAAAAATCGTGTGAGGACTTTGGTAAGTTTACGAACTATTTCAGTAAGGGGAAAGAACCCAGCACACGGCAGCCATGCAAAAAAAAAGAAGAGGGAAAATACAGAGCAAGGCTATTTACCAAACACTTCTACTGGAACGTAGCAGCGGCAACACCGTTCACCCGGAGGCGAACGGTTATGGTTTTCAACACAAGGCATGTTTTCAGCATTAGTCCAACACAAAGCCAAACCATCAGAGTCTGTCTCCGCGTCGGGGAGGACACGCTGCATTTGGCTGCATGAGGACAGCCAGAGCAAAGCTCCGGTCCTGGAACGCCTGGGACGGTGGTCTTCATCAAAGTGTGCTGAAGACAGACTTCCTTATTTTATTTCCTCGGGAGGAAATATTGAGTTAAGACTTGCTGCGTTAGTTTCAGAGGTGGCAGACGTAGCTGAAGGGAGAAGAGGAGCCAATAACTGAAGCGCTCTGCTCTCTTTTTCTCCTTAAGGGGACATATTTCTCACAGAAAGAAGTGCTTGTGTCAAGGGGTCGCTCTGCGAAGCCAGGCGGGTCGGTCGTTCAGGGTTTGGCTGTCTGTCTGCAGTCCACTCTTTGGCCCCTCAGTCGAGGCCTTTGATGCAGGTTGTTATGTATAACAAATTACAGGTTTTCAAATGTACTTAGGATTTGTACCTCATAACGTTGAAATGTCACACACACGTACACACTGCGGTTCGGGTTATAGACCGCATTTAAAATGGGAAAACGGCATAAACCAGATGACACGTGGACTTCACCTTTTAGATGTTTCCACTCATGCTGTGCGTGCAAAGAGATGGATGGAAGCCCGTTATATATTCATAAAAATCAAAACATCTTGACCTGTATACAACCTTAACTGGTCTCTCAAATAGATAATATAAAAGGTTTTCAAGATTAATGCACAGATTTTTTTATAGCTATTGAACGTATTCTCCAAACAAAGTGAAGTCAAGCAGGCAAATTTCAATGAAATAGATTCAGGCTGTGAACGATTAAGCATTTTAATCAAATGAAAGTAACAGTTCACCCAAAAATTTACATCAGAACAAAGAAGTTTATACAGATTTGGAACAACTCGAGGGTGAGTAAATGAACACAGAATTTTCGTTTTTGGCTGAACTGTCCCTTAAAGTAAATCATATGACAATTCATCTAAAAATAAAACATATTTGCCATAGGTCTAATGAATAAGGGGTAAAAAATGTTATGTAGGTAATGTGAATGTATTATGTATTATTTGGATAATGTTTGCTTTATTTATTGAACATAAGACTATAGACCACTTTGGAAGACCTAAAAAATGCTGGTGCAGAAAAACTTCCCGTTATAGTTTTTTAACACAACACAAATGTTTGAACAAAATACGACCGACAGAAAATTTAGAACCAAATCAAAATGTTAAGCAAAATCTTTAATATTTCATTATATATGTAAGATTATTAGAATAATACAATTAAATAAAGAAAAACTGAAATTGGCAGTGCTGCTGGACCGGTGTTTACATCTTAAAAAGTGGTCTATATAGCAATAAAAATCTGAATTAAATTGTACAAAGTTTAAAAGCCTTACTACAAAATTTTTATTGTATATAGTTTACGGATTAATAGTATTTTTAGTAGTAGTGCATTAGACTGACAGCACTTAAATAAAAAAATGATCAGCAATTTGCAAACGACATGCAAGAGAAAAGACCTTGTGTGAAAATGTACGTGTAGCTGGAATACAACCAGAACACAAATGAAATCCAGCACCATGTGATGCACGCTAGGCCAAGCTGGATGTGATGTCGAGGTTATACACTCACCCTGAAGAACCCGAGCTCTTGCACACACCGAGGAGGGGTCGTTTCTCTGCAAAGCTGTCAGTCTTGAGGGAACCTGCAGACGTAGAAACAGATAATGGAACGTTAACCGCTGACCCACATAAAGACGGACATTCACGGACATTCATTCTCTCCCAGAGCCACCCACCGAACCCGAGCCCAAAACGCAGCTACAGCAACAGGAAGCGTGTTGATTGCATTACAACAGATGCTCCGTAATCAAATTAGGCCTCGAAAAAGTGCATAAAAACAAAATACAAAAAAGCAGGCACCTTCTTCCTGTCAGTTTCTATATGCAAACGTGCACGCCCACCCCGACCGCGGAATAATGTCCTGATCCGCACAGAAACTTACAGGGATCAAATGAAATTAAAATACCAGCATGCAAGACGTTAACTGGAGACAGAGAACAGAAACGCCACTCGGCAAAACGTGTCAAACACAAACCGTCTCTCCTGGAGAAAGCCTTCAAAGCTTTAGGAGGAGTCTTTTGTCTGACTGGCTTTAATTTTGGGGGTTCTGGGGAATTACAGAATGGCAAAAGGCCGGTAGGCATATACTTGGTGGAGAAAACATGTCGCATTAAGTTTACAGATCCCATATTTATCTAATTCTCTTGATTTTAAAGAGAAGGCGGAAACTTCCATTCGCGTCCAGCTAGAAGACGTTAGATTTTGTGAAGCTGTAATTGGGGTGCCACGACACTAATCGGCTCCAGGACCGCATGGTCCCTGTGGCATGGCGTGAGCGCAAATGTGTCATTCTCGAACCCTTAACACTTTAAAGGGCCTCTTCTTCATCTTCACTTCTCTGTCATTGCAACTGGTCACGACATCCAATCATAATGCAAATACGATGGCGCCCTAAAACAAAACAGCTGCCTTCCATTTACAAGTACAGTTAAGAGGAAGAAATTCACTTTAGCTACTCTCTGCCCGTAGCGCCTCGGCTTCAAAAACAAAATGACTGGACGTCGAGACGAGTGGTTTTCATTTGTGTTTCGCTTTAAAAAAAATAAACCTGCTTTCAATTTATGCCGCAAAATATTGAGGGAATTGTTTTCTGGAAGACATAACAAATTTCCTGCATTTCGGTAAATAATATATTTACTGAGGAGGGCCATTTACGTGCCCGCTTTCAACAGAGAGATAAACGTAAGCCAAGAGGAAGTGAATGTTGTACATATAACAGCCTGTATCTATCACCTGGACATTCATCACTACAATAACATTGCCAGCGGTCAAATACAGAACGGATGCATAAAATCGGAGAAAGCGGAACTTCCTCCTTTATTCTGGGAAAGACATTGCCTTATTAAAACTGACACCTATTTCAGGACTTTTCAAATCCGGCCACCCAGCAAAAACAATTACTCTTTTAAACCCAACTACAGTATGACACTGTGTGCTGCAAACAGATTGCAATCAGTTTCCCCACTAGTGCAATTCATTTGATTTAGCAGAGAATCGCGCTCCTCATGCGTCGACCGTCTGCTGCTTCTTATTATGACAATTCTCTTTTATCCCAATCCAGCCCGCGTTCAATGCCTTTATTGTGCATTGTTGAAATCTGCCGAAAGGACAGAATACAAATTCTGAGCATAAATGTCACACCGCAATACCATTCAGTGCATTTCTTACTCCGTATTGTTTGCGTTTGTGTGTGTGTGTGTGTGTGTGCGTGCGTGCGTGTGCGTGTGTGTGTATGCATGTGTGTGTGTGTGTGCGCGTGTTTTACATATTCAATATTCAATATTACCTAAAAGCCTAAAGAACATCAGTCATGAACTACAGTCAGAATAATACAGAAGGCATCAACTGTGTTTATATATACTGTATATAATGCTTTTTGCAATTGTGTTGTTCCACAAATGAATTTCAAACTACATTTACATTTTTTATATATATTTACATATATACTTTTCCTGCCATATATCAAATTAAGTATGCTTAAAAGAAAATTGCACTAAAAATATTATTTCCACTTTTCAATATTCACCTTATAATTTCAGCTACGATATTAAATCCAGATTAGTCACAAAAAAAACAAGGAATAGAATTAAAAACGGGAATGACTTAACCAGTACCACACCTAATCAAGCTTTGTATATTTTAGTTTAGCAAGACATAGCGTGAGTTCTACTTTTTTGTCTTAACAAACGGAGGCATGTGACGGCCAATGAGTGAGCCGTGATGAAAGAAAAGGAAAAAATCTCAGAAGTCTGCAGATACTCTCTGCCAGAGCGCTGCTAAAAGTCCGGCCAGCCGGCTGACAGCATGCCAACATAATCGTGAAGGGCTGATTTTAATATTAGGATGGGAAAACAGCGGGGCTCTGGCAAGCACTCCGCACTATTAACAAACAGGAGGTAGTCTTTAATTTAAACATGATATATGGAAAAGCCAGTGAGGAAGAGGGACGTGGAACTTCATAAATTGTGCCACATCTTGGTTTAACTTGATTAAAAAAAGCATGTAACTGCTGAAAACTGATTTTACTTTCGAACCAAATGACAGTGGCAAACATGACATAAAAATAATGTGCCGTTTATGTAACATTTGGCATGTTAGATTAATCTGAGCATTGCAGGAGATCACGCTCTGTCAACACATATTTCAATACGGGGGTGGACGCTTAGTCCTGACAAGCTGAAAATTAAGATGTCACTTGAATGTGGAAGTTGTAATAATAATTCAGAGCAGCAGTTGTACATACAGTAATGGAAACAACACCATGTAAAAAATCTGAAAAAAACTGCAGGTCTGTGCTGATGCTAAACAATGCAAATAATAAACAGTCTATGCACAGCTACGTAAATACATTCTTTATGCTTTTTAAAGGAGTAAACATTCCCTTTTTTAAATAGATATTTGGTAATATACCTAATGATTAAACAATTTTCCCATCATTTGTTCCATATGATTGACATGTTTGTTCCATGGCTGCCAGATCTACTGTTTATGCAACATCAATTAGACATTGATGTTTTTATGCTGTTTGGGACGACAATATGTTAAATTAAATTAAAAAAATTCTAACACCGACACGATTAATCGCATCCATAATAAAAGTTTGTGTTTACATAATATATGTCAGGGTATTGTGCGTATTCATTTTGTATTTATAAAAACATACACATACATACATATATTTAAGAAAAATAGAAAAAAATAAAATTAATAAACATTTATATATAATTTTAATTATTGGTAAATATAAATAAATACATCTAAATATTTCATAAAAATATATACATGTATGTGTATGTTTTTGTGTTTATAAATACAAAATTAATATGCACAGTACACAGAAATATGTTATGTAAACACAAATTTATTCTGGATGCGATTAATTGCGATTAATCGTTTGACAGCCCTAGTTCTAATGCGTTCTTTTTTCATTTGTCATGGAAAAAAATGAAGAAACCATTTCAAAGACCATTTTTAGTTTTTCTGAATTTGCTATTTATAGGTGTGTTTAGATCCAAGTTGTTTGCACTGCGCTCTTGTATTTTCTTGGTTGTAGTGGTGCGTTAATCTTCAAAATTATTCATTATACACAATGATTCGCACTCACAAAAGTGTAAATATATTAATTACTTTTATCCCATGATGGGAGGCAGGTTAACACAAACGTTTTGGCTAATACCTTCTTCAGTGTGTTTAGCCATTTGGTTGCCACATCCACATTTGAAATTATTATGTACTAAAATACAAAAAAATTAAAATAAATTTTTAAAAAAAGAATCGATGACCTTTTCATATAATGAATTTAATTGTTGATATTTTTCTGTAATACATAATTGGGAATTACTTGTTTTATTCTTTTTTGTTTTATGTTAAGGTTTGTGGTGTTGCTGTGGTGATCTGTATATTTTCTACAATGATGAATTATGGTCTTTTTGTATTTTAGTTCGGGTTTGAGATTGATTAATTGGTTGTGTGTTGGTGATGTGTAGTGATCAATGAAGAGCCGAATTTAAGTTTATGACATTTAAGTTGTTAACGGATTATATTGATAAGTGTTTAACAATTGGGCTACACAGGTGTGGACAATGATGATAATGATGACATAACTTCAAATGTGGATGTGGCAACCAAATGGCTAAACACACTGAAGAAGGTATTAGCCAAAACGTTTGTGTTAACCTGTCTCCCATCATGGAATAAAAGTAATTAATATATTTACACTTTTGTGAGTGCGAATCATTGTGTATAATGAATAGGTGTGTTTAGATAAAATTATTTTTGTTTCATTCTGTGAACTACTAACAATAATTATCCCAAATTTTAAACAAAAATATTGTTTCTATTCGCATTTATTTGCAAGAAAAAAAAGAAAACTCATAAAGCTCATATTCACTTATAAGCAATACAACAGTAATATTTGTACATGTATTTAGAATAAGTTCAAATATAGTTTTTTGTGTGATAACCTCGATTTTATCATAGTTTTCATGTGTCTTGTCATGATGTCAGTCTTTCACATTGCTGTTGGATGACTGAGGTTTGATTTTGTTAAAATTCAACAGACACTGGACTGGAACGACCAAGATACTGTATATCTAGAAATGACGATAGTCTTCGTTTATTCAGTGGCTGTATAAATAATGACTCTGCGGAAGCATACAGATAAAGTGGGAAAAGGTTACTTTATTCAGGGTCACTGATACTTACTGATGTGAGGGGCGGGTAGAATCCTAGCCGTCCGTACGGGCCCGTGCCGCACTGAGAACAGCTCCTGTGCCTCACCATTAATCTGCAGAGAGCAGAAACAAACAGGCTTGTTTAAGACACCTGACAGTGATGTGGGACACAGTTCAAAGAAACACAACAGCTGATGGCAGGTATGAGATTAAAAACCAGATGTGTGAGTGATTATGCATAAACCTTGTGTCTATGGGAAATGACCTATCTTTTATTTGTAAGGCGTACATTAATACACTGGACTGTGAATCACACAATGGTCTGTTTGGTCTGCAGTGGCTGTGATGTGGTTTGATAATGAGTCACCCAACAACTAAAAGATAAACATCAGACATCTGTGGACAAACCAAAGTGAGCCACTTAAAAAAAACACAGCACAGCCATGTAATGTTATCTGACTCTCGGATATGAGCAGACAGAAAAAAAGACTAAAGCCACAAAACTCAATACAGATTTTGACAAACGTGTTCTTAAATGTTACCCATGCTGTTTAAAGCTGAACTGTGTCATTTTTGTTCATTATTTGGTTTATTTTTCCCCTAACCTAGCTTAATATACAGATAGAACCATTAGCATGTCAATTGTAGGTTTATTTCCACAAAACATTGTGTAAACATGGTGGCATTGAAAAAATATTGCTGTTTGCTTGAAAACCCCAACCAACCCGACATAGCAATGTTACCTCAACCAATTGCAGGAATTTGAGGCGGCCTCAACCAATGGCAGACAGGGAAAGCAATTCTGTGGTGATGTTAGCAGCAGCGCAACAAATTACACGTTTTAAGCCTTTTTTCAGGATAGATGACTTTATGAAAAGTCTCTGGTTTTGTGTAGTGCTAGCAGACCTTTTTATACACATACACATCCCGTTCCTGTCCTGCACTGTGACTGTAAGCTGGACAAATCAGAAATGCTGATAAACTTTATGTCATTTGGGGGCAAAAACGTGGTCGGGGAAGTGAAAAAACAATGGGATGCAAACAAAGAAAGATTTGTTCACACTGTAGGACAAATAATCAATGCCAAATGGGAGAAACAGACGGAGGCGAAGACAGAGGTTGGCTTAGTCCAACAACTAGACCGCAACACAAAAGCTACCCTGCACCCCATAAACGCACCCTCAAAACACAACAGCCTGTCCGTGACTAACTGTTCAACTCCAATATCCAGCAACTAGAATGACCAGCTTCATTTGATTGAGATGCAAATTTTACAAATCAAATTAGTCTTCTCAATAACGATATGTCATTCTTAAGCTGATGGAAAGCCAGAGATCTCTGAAACCAAAGCTGGGAGTGGCATATCGCATCACGCTTGCCGTAATATTTCGATTGCCGCCCCAAATCCTACTGTCCTTTATTCTAGCTTTTGTTTTAAGAATTAAGCCCCAGGTGATTTTGACTAAGTGTTTTGTACTCTACGCGTGTTAAATTACAGAAAACGTCCTTTATCAAGTCACTAGCCGTAATCCATGTGTCTTAAGCAGATAAGCCCACAGAGGATGATCACTCTTTTGGACAATTAGTAGCTTTTCCAAAACGAAGGATCAGAGTCGTGTTTTTATTAAAAGCGTTCAGACTGTAGCTGCCAAGTGGGAGATTAATATGGCATTTACAAAACGGTTCATTTGAGGTGAGAGAATGGGAGGAAAGAAAAGAGAAAGAGAGGAAATGCACGCAGGCCACCGTGCAGAGTAAGGCTGCACAACAAAATCCCCAGCTGGTAAATGGGGCAGAAGAATAATGGAATTTAGCGGATTTTGAGGTTCACATTAATGCGACCGTCATTGTGCATTGACTGTTCACCCTTGCTATACACGGCTTTACTGGTGGCATCCATCCCCAACCACTGAGCTATTACATTACTACTTATCACAGCAATATGCAAAATTGAGGCTTTGTTGTTTTTTCCCCCAGTTTCTAATTTCATTCACATGGATATGATGTACGCTGGCCAGAAAATGATTCTCAGTGATGGAATTCAGTGAATCTCTGCACGTGTTCTTAGAAAGCAAAGAACACAAAGTTTAATTATCAAAGAACAATGGCCTCTCCATATCACATTGGCAGATACAGATTTGTGAAGGATCTATTTGGTTCTTGATATAATAGAGATAATAAGACGGATGCAATATAACAGATATAAACCTCTGATCTGATTCATGAAAAAACAATTTAGCCTATTTAAAATCTGTGCTCCTGATAACAAACCAGACAGCGAAGACCAACAATTCAGACAAACTGTATTAGAGGCATAACAATAATAATACATTTTATTTAAGGAGTCTTTCTAGCACGCAAAGCGCATACGATATAATAAATAGATACAGTAACAACAACAATGCAATTAAAAGGAAAACTAAATAATACAAAAATATGGCTCTATAAAATGAATAGATGGTTTCATCGGACGCATGCACCTGCCCAAAGTGAACTTCCGGCCTGTGTTTGTTTATTGGACTGGCTAGTGGCTAATAATATAACCACTTTTTTAATATATATTAATATTAAATATATTTTATAATAATATATAATATAATAATATATACAATAATATATTTTATTGTATTTGTTGAATTTTATTAAATAAACAATTTGTTAAATGGGTGGTGTAACTTTGTCGCATTTAAGTTTAGCCAAGTAACGTTTTTTCTACTGGTAACCCAAAATAATACTGGCTAGACATACTTTTAACTTGCTAGCTAATGTAATTTAATGTAATTTACTTTTGCTTGTTATCAGAAATAATCTAAAGGGACTCTATTCTTTGCGGATGTGTACCGGAAGTTAAAGGGGGGATGCAACAGTGTTTCATGAATTCTGACTTATTTACAATATTAAACGTGCTGGCTTCTCATGCTTGACATGGTCAGCTTGTCAAAAAACGAGTCGGACGTATGACGTAGTATTTCTGTGCTCGATACACTCCCCCACCATTCGTATAGGTTTCAGAAAGTTTTTTTTTTTACATGAAAATCCGTTTCGTAACAAATTTCTTAGTCCTTTATTGGACAATTCTCCCGGAAATCACGCCCATGCGTCAACCAAGGAGAAGGAGCAGGCCCACACTTCACTTTCACTTGTGTGCAGGAGAGAGAGAGAGCATACGTTAGCGAAGTTCAGCTGTGTTTGTTTGTTCTCTGCATTTGGGTGATGAATGTTATATAAATGGTGGATATAACGCAGGATTTGGAGATCGTTTGAAACTGATAGATGGAGCCGTCCCAGCGCTAAAAGATGCCAGAAATGAACCGTCTGATTTGTTTCGCTGACCAGAAATGACATGCTTTACCTTCAATATTTACCATTTACCATTTTTAAATAATTATATTAGACCAACCTAGGAGTACGGCCCAAATGTATGCCATTGGTTAGGCAGATTTTGCCATGCCGGGCCGGTAGGAATGCTACAGAAAGAAAATTCCACAGAGCCACTATGTTTACACAGCTCACCTTTAAGTATGGCAAACCAGACAAAACCCATCCTCACCGTAAACCCAGTGGGCTGCTTTATTAATAACAGCAGAGCAGACACCTCCAGTGCCCTCCCTGTCATCCCTCCCCTCCAACACCACTTCAATTAGCCCCATCTAATCTGCCTGCTATCTGCTGCCAGCCAGCAACACCTCTGGAAAAGATTCTGCTCTACTGAGAAGTTAATGCATAGGAACAAGGACACCATCTTCCTCCTACCTTCAATTACACTCAGGGTGTCGGCTAAGCAACTGTCACAAACACTTTTCAGGCAATTCATAGCCAGACACTGTGACGCTTTCAACACATTCAAAAAAGTGAGAGATTTATTTCTCCACAAACTGTAATGATGCTCAACAGCCTCAATCATTATGTCATTACAATGTTATGCAACCCTTTCTCGAGGAGATAACGGTCAGCACATTCATCATTTTTTTAACATTATGCTAAACAAGCGATCTATACCAAATGGGTCAGGGTCAGACATCTTAAAGAATCTGATACGAAAAATTTATCTTTGTTACTGCAGGGTTGAAACAACCGAGCCCGTGAAAACCTAAAATGTAAAAAATATTTAGTTTGCGCTCAGAAAATTAACTTTTGTCTTCACATTATTTGACTCAACATAGTACAAAGTCTCTATTGAAAAACAAGGCCATGCCTTTGTCTATGGTGACACCAAGTGGTGAGAGAGGATTAAAGCATTACACAGCAGCCAAACAATAAAAACAAGTCAGCAATAATTGTAACTGGTCTGGTTGAGCATGTCAGTAGCACAGACAAGGTCATGAATTTGATTCCCAGGGAATGAACATGCACTAATAAAATGTATAGCTTGAATGTACTGCAAGTTGCAATAGAAATAAAGTCTGCCAAATGCAGTAATATATCTAAATCTAGATAAAGTCTGCAATAAGGAAGAAACAACACAGGTCTTTGAAGTATGTCATCCTCTAAGCAGCAAAACAATTGAGCAGATAGTAAGTCACTTCAGCCAGGTGAGTTATTTTAAATACAGACAGATCATCAAATTGATGGACAACAACCATGTATAACTTGCCTTCTGAAAATGACAAGCATGCATTTACAGAAAAGACACAAGGCAAATTCAGAATGGCTAAAAGTGAAATACCCAAACAACATCCTGCTTTAAATCCTACTATAAACAGTATACAATCCAAGCACACTGTGTGAAATGCTGTGTCCCATAATAAATGTGACTGTTCGCAATATTAACCTTAAAGGGATAGTTCACCCAAAACTGAAAATTCTGTCATCATTTACTCACCCTTCTTTGTGTCCAGCAGAACAAAGAAATGTATACAGATTTGGAACAACTTGAGCATAAGTAAATGATGCCAGAATTTTCAACTTTGCGTTAACTGTCCCTTTAATAACCTAATTTGACAGGACTGTGATAAACTGGACATCTCAGTAGAGCACCAGGCAATAACTGTGATACTAACACAATCATAAAGAAAGACTAACACAGAAATTAACAAAGGTCCGACAGAGAACTTGCCGATATGATCCAGATCTGCATTCCATCGGTGTAGCCAATCATCAGACAAAGAGGCGGGTCACTGCTGCTGCCGTGCATCTCCTGAAACTCTGGTAAGCGGGCCACATCTGTCCACATGGCAAGGCACAACAAGACAAATAACTTAGTTAATGTGCAAATGAGTAATTACATTTTATTTACTGACAGAAACCAACCATAGCACATTTCTCACATGCCTTTAAACAAAAAGTGTCGCCTGCACAAACAAATAATGATAGGTAAACACTCAGATTACACAGCAGAATAAGACATACAGTACCTAACATAATGAGTATTGTCCAACCAAATCCAGCTAGGAAACCAACCTGAATCATATAGATGCGAGCGTCATGATAATCAAGTGTGTGAAATTTTGAGTATGAAAAACTTCTGCAAACTACTGACATCCGATCAGCGATTACGACCACATTTAGGATTTGTGTTACATACCATCTCACTGCCTGTTTCTTGTAGCACAGGACTTTATTGCTCGAGCAATTCTTGAATGTGTGTTTTTGTCATGCTCCTCCATGTCTAATAAAGGAGAACGCTTTGTATATAGGGAAGTGACCTATTTGTCAGGTATGGTGACCCATACCCGAAATGTGACCTCTGCATTTAACCCATCCAGAGAATAGTGAACACATGCACAGCAAGTCGTGAACACACGTACATCGGGACGTGTGTTCAGCTGGGGGCAGTGGGCAGCTGTCATTGCAGCGCCCAGGGAGCAAGTAGGGGTAAGGTGCCTTACTCAGTCGTAGAATCGAACCGGCAACCTTCTGGTCACGAGTCCGACTCTCTAACCATTAGGCCACGACTGCCCCTATATATACAGTATATAGCCACTAGGAGCAACTCCCTCGCCGTTTCTTTCCATATATACACAGCAGACAATAACTTTTACACAAGCGACTATAATGTTTTTCAGCAGACCTATAAGCCAGCTTCATCAGTCACTTATATCATAGGGAATATGACTCTCTGTATCTGTACAATGAAGCACTTCTAACAATTCAGGTGTAAATATTTTGTGGAATTGCTCATACTTTAAGAACAAATTGTGAGCACATTGTAATGTCATTACAGCAGTGGTATATAAAAGTGTAAAAAAACACAATGCAAAACTTGGTTTGCCTCTGAAAAAGGAATGCATCATCAGACAAAACATTATCCAGATGAATTAAACCTACCATTGATGTCTGCTTTTTCAAAACGGACCCACACTATCTTTTCTTTTTCATCATTTGTAGGTGTCCCAGTGTATGCCTATAATTTCAACAAAAGAGTATTTTTAAAGCCCAAAACTGCTATTTCTCTTTCTTTCATTACCAATCAATTATACATTTTAAAGTGCATCTTCAAACTTGCTTGAATTATTTTGTTTACCTTCAGACTTAAAAAACAAAATTAATTTACCAACAGTGAGATAATAAATAAACAAAATCATTTACCTGAGGGACTACATCCTGCAAGAACGTAACAACACTTTCCATGTAAGACTGCTCCCTGCAAAACAGCAGAATTGTTTCATAACACTTGTTCAACACTTATCAAATATTCATCCCTTTTCTTAATTATCACTGATGTCTTTATTTGGGATTTGTTTTTACAATTTAAAATATAAATGTCATTAAGCTATAGTAACAAGAAATGAATCAAGCTCTTACGTTGCAGCCTGTGCTCGAACCACAACCCCACCAGCACAGCGGCTTGGTCTGCGCGGGGAGTCGGACGCCATTGCCAACCACTCACTATCCTGTTGCATTACAGCAAAAGCATACGATGATTTTTACATGATCATTACACAACACTTAACAGCATTGAAAAGATGTCTCATCTAGACAGTTGTAAAAAAAAGTGCTGGTTAGCTTGGAGCATTAGCTTGGAGCATTCTGACCTCTGTAATAACCTAAACAGACGAACTGACATGTCATCAGTTCACAAAACTACTAATTTTCAACGTAATGTAAGTTACACATGAACTGCCTACAGCTGCGAAGGCAGAGATTTGCATGGTTCAGTTCAATCTGCAACATAAACACATTCCTATTAATTATTGATCCTGTAAACGATCTATACAAGACAACATAAACATCTGATCTGAGAAAACAAAACACTTATAATCATAAACCTACTCTTAACCAGATGGACTTGTAAACTGTAGTACTACGTGTGTACATACTTTCACTACCACCTAAACAATGTCACTATTAATTGAATTTGTTATATTTTAAAATATATTGAAGACATTGTAAAAAGAGTTATTCTCGCTTTTGAGAGAAGATTGGCTGTTTCACTCCCCTATAAACATCTGCACTGTCTGTTAGCTTAGCCAGTACCGCTATCCGCCACCATAACGCTTCAAAGAAAATAACCCCAGCATTGACAGTAACATGCATGACACTCGAGAAAAAGTGTATATAAAATTTGACACAAAAATAGAGTTGATTGTTTCACAAAGTGACATATGTACAAACCCAAGGCTTTGTGTTTTTAATTGCGGATCAACGAAGGTCCTCACAGAATGCCACAGTACACAGCGACGCTGGACATGCAGCGGAAACAACAGACACTTTGGCCAATCAGAGAATAGCCTTTAGAACAACTAGCCAATAAAATTACGCAAAAGGCGGGCACTTGGAAAACGCACGACCAATTAGAGCTGAGAAAGCTGTTTGGGTTTTAGTTGTCACTGAAACGAAATTGGAGTGTCGTTAAAAAGGAAAGCCACGGCGTGGTGGAGGATCATAAGCAATAATTGCTTGGTTGACGCTCATGTGAGCACATCCATGTGCGGAAAATTGGATCGTTAGAGACAACAGCCTGGGAAACATGCCTGTCACGTCACGCTGCTGATGTGTTTATTTACATCGAAGTATCGCGTGATCCCAGCCGAGCCAGTTCGTTCAACATCGTCTTTTTTCGGAAAGGGCCACCGATTGGACGACTAGATTCCAGGCAAAACGTCAAGTGTTGCAGTTACATTAGTGTAAGTATATGAGACAACCGTATGTGTTTTGATTGTTGATTTTTAGATTGTACAATATAATGTAACGCAGGACCGCATTAATATTTATGAGAATGTTTGACGACGACTTACACATCATAGCCACACGCAAGAAAAACATTGACTGTTAATATTAAGAAAAATTGGTAATATTTTTAAGACATATCTAAAAGGCATAATTCTATGAAAAACGTGTCAATTACATTTATACTGTTTTTTGTGTTGTCTACTTTTACTTTAAAAAACTTAACTCCAAGATAACTGAAAGGCTGCATCACCTCCCCATTGGATCCCCAAACAACATACAGCACTCATTTGGCAAGACGTGTAGTAGTCAGTTTAGGCATTATAAAAAGATGTTGTTGCTATATCCAAAAACACCATATCATATACATGAAAAACATTTTTAGGTTTGACCTATCAACTACAAAAATGTGTAACACTGAGACAATCATTGTAAAAGCTGTTTTTTATTGACCTGTTTAAGCATAGCAGCACCTTTAGTTCTCCCATCAGGGAAAAACATTAATATGTTAATGAAAACATTAAAACAAGTCTAAAATGCATAATTCATTAAATCACGCTTAACATTAACATAGGGTTAAGATTTGACACCAGTGAACACTACAAATGATGTACCATTCTGTTCCATAAAACAACAAACAAAAATACCTATACTGTTGCTTCAAGTGAAATCCTTTTAGACAGACAACCTTTAAAACAGGAGACGTGTAAGCTGCAGGCAAAGATCTTCTCAGAAGATATGGTTTCTTTTTCTCCCTCCCCCCATCTATTGTTTTTCATTTCTTTTTCCACAGTGCCGCAAATACAAAGGTCTACAAAGACTGCACCAATGCAACTTAAAGTGCAAAAATCCCCAAAGTTGGCCCAACAAAAGCATTAAAAATTGGAAACAGTATTTTTCACTAAAATGTGGACACTCAATGGAGGAAACACTAAAACTTTAAAAATAAGAACATGTCATAATTTCATTAGTTTGCAAAACATAAAATGTTGTGAATGGAAGCGAGTGATGTTTTTGACATTGTTACTTGCTTCAGGTTTTGGTTTCTCAGTAGCTTATATAAACTTCAACATAAATGTACAGCTTGCATCGTAATAAAAACACCAATGTCAGCAAACACATACAGTAGTCTTCCCGTGCTGCTGAAACAGAGCTTGGACGTTTTCAGACTGTTTCTGACCCTTGTCACTGCTCCTCGACGAGGGCTGCTGGCTCTGTTTTTGTGGGGATATACATGAGGACTCTTTATGAGGGGACTGTGGTGAACTACAGCGGGGTTTCTTCACCGCAGGTGTGGAGGAATCCTCTAGCACCCGTTTGCCTGTAGGCACTTGGTCGCAATTGATCTCATTCTCCAAAGAGATACTATGAAGGAACGTGCAAGACAGGTCCTCGGAGTTTGTAAGGCTGTTGGGTGATGAATCAAGAATTCCACAACTGCTTGAGTCATAGCTTCCGTTTTGCTCCTCTGGAACAGGCTGTACTTCACTAGCAGGTGAAGGTGCATCTTGAGGTGAAACCTAAATTAAAAGAAACTATATGTGAACTTTGAGGGTGATGTTTTTTTATCTGATCTAAAACATAATATTAACAGCCTTGTAAAACTATGCAGACCTAAATGCATTTCAATTGTGCAGCTAAGCAACCCATCGAATTTGACTTTTTAGGAATTGTATTAATAGAGCAACAGAACATCTGTAGCTATCCTAACCTGAGTGTGCAAAGAGCTTGATTGAAGAAGAGAGCCATACTTTGGTCCCTGTAGATTATACACAACCTCATAGTCTGGCAAGATTTCTGAGGATGGCTGGTATGGCTCGAAACTGACAACTATGGCACTGGTGTTATCAGCACGGAGCATGCGTTGACGCCATCTCAGCAAGGCATGGTTCACCAGCAAAATTGCATTAGAAACATATTCTTTTTGGTTATTTTCCTGTGGGAAATAAATGTAAGCAACTTTATTGAAACCAACTGTGACCTCTCCTTAAAAAATATATATATTCTAGTCACATTCTTCGTACCGTGGCCTTGTCATTCTCCTGACAGATAGACACAGCCTCCTGTGGTGATACCATGTTCCATAAACCATCACTGCCCAAGATGACATAACGGTGCTTCTTTAAATCCAGCTTGATAACAGCAGTATCAGGTTCCGGTGAAACGACAAACTCTCCACTGTAAAAATCGTAACTCCACAGATCACCTGAGGAAACATGGGTGTACTTTAAATACAGTAAATGTTAATAATATAGATGTGATCATCTATTCCTACTGTGTTATCCTATTGAATAAAATTGTAAATGCAGTTGTCTCCAAATTTATTTTTATAAACAAGCACTGGACATATTTAGTAAGTAAACTGTTGGATGTCATAATATGTCCTTTTAAATATTGAGCCTTCATTTATAAATGCTTGATTGTTCAATAGCAAACCTAATTGTTTTTCTTCTATTGTGGGGTGTTCTTGTAGCCCACTGGCAGCTTGAGTTGCTATAAATGAAAGCATCTGTCAAAAATGCAAACATAAATGTAATCTACAATAGGGCTGTAACACGCTTATCGACTAATCGTATGTAAAATAAATGTTTTTGTTTACCTAATATGAGTGTACTGTGTACAACTATGTATATATAAATAAATATACATACATGCATGCATAATTTTAGTAAAGACATATATATTTATATAGTAAATATTTATTATTATTTATAAATTAAATATAAATAAAAAATGTATATACATATGTAAATATTTCTTAAACATATACATGCATGTGTGTGTATTTATTTATACATAATTATTATACACAGTACACACACATACTGTATATTATGTAAACAAAAACTTTTATTTTGCATACATTTAGTCGCGACTAAGCATTTACAGCCCTAATCTACAACCACCTTGAACTCTGAGTAAACATCAAACCAGTGAGTGCTGGGGCCCGTTTCATAAAGGAGGTTATTTAGTGAAATCTCCGAGTATATTAACCCTGAATTGAGGGAAACTCTGGGATTTCTGTTTCAGAATGCGAGGTATGTCAAACCCGTTTCTAAAAGAGTAACCATAGTAACTTACTCTGTGAACCTAATCTGGTCGGGGGCAGGTTTTCTTTGGTAAACCCAGAGTTTCTTTTGATCTCCTCCCCCTTTTTAAAGCCCAAGTGGTGTACCTCATTCATTCATTCATTTAATTGAGTCATTCATGGCACAGATTTTGATCACACAGAGACCATTTAGGAGCCGAGTGGAAGTTTGTCATTTCCCTGTGCATTTTTATTAAAACTGTACCATTTTTCTTTACAGTGAAATAGATATATCAAAACACATCATCCATCCTTATCAAAAACATCAGCCCTCGTGGTCGTGTATTACATCAGAGCATATTCTTTCCCTTACATTTTCTCACAAATTTTAGTTTTCTATGGAGGATTGGAAATGACTTAATAACGTGTATAAATAAAGTGCACGAATAAGAAATTAATAAATACAGACATACTGTAAATGCAGAAATGAAGCGATAAAGGTAATAAACAATTAATTTTGACATGCAGCCATTCCAATTCAAATCTGCTCTGAACAGGGTTCGAACCGGTGATCAGTCTGATTTTGACACGAGAGTCTGACACCCTAACAAGTGTCCTATACACCATGATGTCTCACACTCATCACTAGAGCACTGATGGGGAGTCAGAACAAAATGATTTTTTTTAATGTTTCTATTTATTTCTGTTGTTTCATTCATTTACTGATCAATTTATTACTGATTATTGTTATTTATTGGTAGATTTATCTATTTATTAATTTAAACATAAGTCATTTTCAGCACATTAGTAAATCTACTGTATGCAGAGCAGAAAGTGTGCCTCACTCTCAAGCGTTTTCTGCCGCCATGTTGCTGTTTTTGGTGCCGTTGCCATGGTGAATCGTCATATCGGAGCTCCATTAATCATGATTGTCATAGTTGTGGTGCAAGCGCTTAAGTCAAGGTAAGCCTACCCAGAGTTGATAGAACTAACTCAAATCAGCTGTTCTGATCGCATCTTGGTGTCAATCAACTCGGAGTTCACATTTTAACTCGGTGTTGGTTGAATCTCCTTATTGAAACGGGCCCCGCAGTGTCACACTTTGTTTACTGTTGCTACAGAACAGTTTATCATAGTGGTATGTTGCAATTTTGGCTACCCTTCAGTCGTGTTCACATTATCTGCAGAGCTAGAAAGAAATATTCTTAAACAAAAGCTAATCTATTCATTTTTATGCATTTTCTTTCACAGCAATTACACAGTACCTATGTTAGTGTTCTTTGTGCACATAGCAGTATATTTCTATTGTATTGTCCCTTACCGAGAGCTCTAGCCACAGCGAGAAAAGGGATTTGGTCAATGACAGTGCTCCTCCTTACTGGTCCATTGTGGGCGAGTCTGGGTCGTTTCCACACCACCCTATTGACTCCAGACTTTTTAATTACACTAAAAAAAGATTTGACAATGATCAGCACTTAGCATAGCCTTATTACCACTCATGTTGGAATGCTGTTTGTTATAGACTTTCAACTAATAAAACACACACACAAAAAAACATCCCAGCTATTGATTATGTAAATGAAGACAAATGCCAGAGTGTGTTTGGTTATGCTGTCCTACTTATGCTTATGGTGCAAAACAAAAACCAGTCGGACTACTAGATGTGTTTATCTGTGAGGTGCCTCCAGTGTGTTCAGACTAGCTGTGTGTGTTACACCGTTCACAACAACTCACCTGCCACCCAGACCCTCTATTCTTTTTCTTTCCTTCGGGAGGTCGGGTTTGTGGTCCTGTGTTACTTCAACAGCTTGGATGAATTCATCAGAGGGGTGATCCTGCACCCCCAACACCACAGCGGAGTCCCCGACATGAGCCACATACATACGGTCCCGTCGTATCACAACAATACTGGCAGTAGTGCCTGAGGTGCTGGGAAGCCCCGTGGCGGTCTTTGGCCATTCCGCTGCATGTATCAGAAAGCAGATTAGATCGGTTTTAAAACACATCTGTGATAAGTTACCATTTTTAAGAACAAGAATCAATGACAGACGCTGTATATATTTCTGCTGAAAAATATAGAACGTAATGGTTATTGCTATGAGCCATCAACTGTACAACTGTAAAATTCCCTTATGTACTGTGTATAGGATTTATGCTGTTCTATTGGTTTCCATCTGGCAGATAACATCCCACCAATGGAAACCAACACATTATCAGTACAGCCCCATTATAAACAAGTGAATACTTTACGATTTTTGTCATGGTTTCTATTGTTTTTTGCTTTCTCTCTCTAAAAGTCTTACTAACACTTCATTCAGTTAAAGGTTTAGGGTTTTGGGGTGAGATCTTGATTTGCATAACATTACTCAGCTGCTCCTCAAAGTTTGAAACAGCTGAGCGTGGCCTGCGCGTGCACAACTTCGCTTTTGGCGGGATGCATCTGATGTCTTCACCCACATGAGTGCTCGTTCAAAAACATCATCTGTGCTGACTTGTCTTTCAGATTCGTTATTAATGACGAGGTTTTCATCTAAAATATCGCACCGTTAAACTGGTCTAACCAGTGCCATGAGGTTTGGATTGCTTTTCTATAAACAATGAAAAAACACCATTACCTACAACACGTACATGTTCAGCTAACAATGACATAACTTACGTAATTTCTTCCACATGGCATGATGACAAGATACGAAACCCTTTCGCAAAGCAGCACACACTTCATCATCGTCATGAGACCAAAAGCCTCTTTGTTTTTTGACGTGACTCCATAAATGTGTGCGAGCGAAGCGCGCCGCATCCGGACCCCCGTGACCGTCGAACACGGCGAAAAGAGCCACAGGCCGCGGGGGACCGTTACGGGTTTTTGCGTAACGGTTCGAGGTCCGTCGAAGAGTTGAGCTGGGCTCATCGTCCTGAACGTAAGTGACTGTTATAGATCCAGGGATCGAGTTTTGTATTAAGGCATCACGGTTTTGGCCAGCGGAAAGGTCTTGTGCCTTGATCAATTCATCCTCACTCGGTTCATCCTCGTGCTTCATCGACAGGACGTCCTCCATGTATTTCCTGCCGCCTTGATCATAATAAAGGCTTGCTCGGCATGAAAATATCCCATCCATCGTTTGATCTGAAAGAAAGGCCGACAGAGGTGCAGAGAGGTTTAATGTTTGAACAGATGTAGGAGTCAGGCCGGTAGCGGGCTTTCCTCTTTGTTTACCTCTGATGTTGTGAGCATGCGCAGGAACACCATGACGAATCCACAGGGGTCACGGGAATCCTTCAGTTGTTTGACCCTTCATTTGATGGAGCCTGAAAGTATAAAAAACAATGAAAGTAAAATAAATGTTAATATTTATATAAAAAGGTTAATAGGCAGGCATAACAACCATTTATATCTTGTTTGCTTTACCAATTTATTTATGCACAAATAACTAACATAGACATACAAATATGGTTTGGGTTTAAATGCAACCTGAAATGGCAGGCTGTTATTTTAATTATACTCCGTTTGTACAAGCCATTTTTGTATAAGCCATTATTTTATTATTACATTTCAACGTTTGTCAAGTTTAGAAAATTAGTTTTGAAACTCATCGGTCCAGCAGATGGTGCTGTACGCTCTGTTTTAATCATAAAAGTCCCACACC
This sequence comes from Triplophysa rosa, assembly GCF_024868665.1. NCBI lineage: Eukaryota > Metazoa > Chordata > Actinopteri > Cypriniformes > Nemacheilidae > Triplophysa > Triplophysa rosa. Next base: position 15,198,477 of record NC_079903.1, on the reverse strand, counting down.
TACATAGCAAAATTTATTGTAAGAATTCAATGCTTTATTTGTTGATGTTGTTGTTTGGCAATTCGAGGTCAGTTCTGAGCTTGCTTTCTTTTAGATTCATTTATTACACAATAAAAACGGATTCATTAGAATGCACATGGCTTACATTTAACACATGGAACTCGGTAAAAGTAAACCGAAGTCGGTCCAGCAAAATAGAAAATCATTAAAAAACGGTAATATTTTATTATAAAAATAGAAACAGTACGTAACACATTACGTTATTTAAGACATTTCCTATTGGAACATTATTTTCACTACAAAACTAGTGACCTTTATTTTAAAGATCAGTCGCGTATGCGTTTGAAGCTTTTAACCGGAAGTAGAAGCGACGGAAGTATATGGCGAGTTGATGCGGCCGTTTATCGAGTGCACTTACAAGACACTTTTAGGGGCGCTGGCTTCGTTTGAGGTAAAATCATGTATACTTTATCTAAAAGCATACATTACTTTTTATATACACGTATATATTTATACACTTGTTTAAGTGTTTCTTATTTTGACTTGTTTCATTTTGCGATTACAAATCGACCCCTAACGTTACATCAAATTGATCTTTGTCTTGGCGGCTCCTTAGATGATATTGCTACATTCAGTATCATGAGACAATCAACACACTATATATTGAGGGTTGTGCTGCGTCTCTCGAGTGTTCGTAGTGAGATGATCTGATTAATAGCTTATGAAAGGTTTTGCACTGTCGTAAGAGGGTTTATAATGATGCAAATCTCTCCACTAATGTGTTGTGATTTTGCTCATTACGGGTCGTATATTTTTAATGCTTTAATTAATATTTTTGAGATTAATAGTTTCCATTCTGACCGCACTGCATGTCTTCGTTACAAAATTGTCTCACGTTTACAAGATTACAGCATTCCCATGCCATTCTTTTGCTTTGACCATACCTTTGATATTTATCTTTGCCTTGTAGGTACGAGGCAGAGTTACTTTCCACCGCCTCTGTTTTATGACAGGCTTCCAGCCATGGTGAGGCTCACTCACATTAATTGTTTTCTATAGAGTTTAGTAACTTCGGTAGTGAGTGAAAACACTATTTGCGAATACTTGCTGTTGTCATGCTTAACATAGATGTCTGCTTTCACATGTTGAAGAAGGGTCCAATCAAAATGGGCATAAGATCATTGTTTTATTAATTATTGTAATATTTGTAATGCTTGAATAATACATGCCTATGTTGAGTCTGACCTGCAAGCTCCAATTTCTACCCATGAAACACGTTATTTAGTGTTGCATGTTGTTTAAGTATAATGAGGTCCTACAAAGTTTGACGTGTCTGTGTGCATAGCCCATTTGATTTTATCACTGCATATTTAGATTAACATAAAGCTACAGTATGGCAGTTAGATACATCAGTGTGTCCTTTTTCAGTGTTTCATGTGTTATTGTGTGCACATCCATAGTCTTCTGCGGTGGATCTAAAGACGAAGGAAGAGAAGGATGCTGAGCTCGACAAAAGGATTGAAGCTCTACGGAAGAAGAATGAAGCTTTGGTCAAGAGATATCAGGTAAAATTGGCTGCTGGAGTTTGATACACTACTATAGATCTTCCTGGTTGTCTTTTACCTCACTGATATTTTGCCTCAACGCGTTGGCTTTGAGTCACTATTGCATAAACATATTATTAATGGTTATAGCACAACTGATCCAGTTTCATTTATTCATTTGATGTACTTGTCTTTTGCTAGGAAATACAGGAAGATAAGAAAAAGGCTGAGCAGGAGGGCATCGCAGTGACAACACCTCGCAAACCGCGACCCCATGAGCCTGAGTCAGAACGAAGAAAGACGGAGAAGGAAAATTTGACAGTGACTGACGATTCGTCCAAAGTGGTCGGGGTAAGACGGAATATTTTCACCAGTTTACTGATTTCCATTTTCGTAATTGGGCTTTTTTGTCATTATCTATTTTGAGTCACATGATACAGCGCACATCACATATCATTCATTCAACTAAACAAACATTGTCATCCCATGAATGGGAAGAGTCCAAAAGAGTAAAAGGGACTTTGTACAGATTGGATTGACTGGTTCTGGTGTCATGCATCTTGTACCTAGCCCACAGAATTGTAAGGTTTTTAAATTAGTGTAATTTTGCATAACCTCACGTAACCTGTACAACTCCAGCCCAAACTGCCACTCCCCTTTTTCGCAGCTCTGAGATTTTAATTTCCCACCTGCGGTAGGCTGAGACAAGCTGGAGAGTATTTTCATCAATACCTGTAGAGATTTATTAGAACACAGATGGCCTGTGCAGCTGTGATTGGGCCTCCCATCGTTGTCTGTGAAGGTCACACATCTTATTATCTGAAAAGTAAGAGATAAGTGAGTTTTACAGAAAATAGCTCTTTAACTAGACAGACATGAGACCAGTCTCCATCCATTAATTCTAATTCCCAGGTATTGCAGATCCTGGTGTGTCTCATGAAGTCGAGCGAATACAAATGGTTGTAGTATCATTTCCAAGACAGTTTCCAGGATTCCAGATTCAGTGCAGACTTTCAGATGTCCAAGAAACACAAGTGGCCCACCGGTCTAAGAACCTGTGTCTTAAGCCGCGGTTATACTTGACTTTCCGCGTCCGTGTCTGTCTCGCGCACAAACGTGTCCGCACAGCTTCTTGAGCATACTCATCACGGATTAAACGCGGACACATACTCAAATGAGTATGTGTGCTCTACCAGACCATCAGAGGGCAGCGCTGAGTCGCGTCATTCACAGACCCACTGCAAATGAATGATAGAGAAAGTCATATGCCATTGCAAACAATCCGAGCAAACAGCAAGACAACAAGAACAACAACCAAACAGTATGGAGAAAGATATGCTTCTTAGCTTACTGTTCTTGGTTTCAGCGTGTTGGTTTTGTATCATTCTTTTTCGACAACTGGACACTTTCTGTGTATGTATTGACCCCTAGTGGACTAGTGCACTTTTCTCGCGCATGCGCTGTTGTATGGACGCGGACGGCCGGACCATACTTGCGGCTTTAATCTACACTTTTATCATTTCTGAAATATGTTCTTTAAGGTTCTTTAATATTGAAGTGTGACAGACTAAGAACTGCTAAAACCTCTTGCTTTCTAGGAGAAACGTGTGGTGAATGACAGAAAACCAACTAGTACCCGTGGTGATGGTCCTGTAGAAGGAGAGTCCAGTCGGTCTCACGGTGAAAGCCCCCCCAACAGAACCGCCTCTGGTCGGCTGAGCAGAGGCTTCCACCGCGGGGGCAGAAGAGAACCTCGTCCGAACAGAGGTGAACCATGGCCAGACAGGCAACCTCAGGATGATGAAGGCGGAGATGGGCCTGTCTTTACAGAACGCACCCCCAGGGGAGGACGCAGAGGAGGAAGAGGCGGCGGAGGAGGAACGCAGGGAGGCTCGGACAGGAAATCAAAAGTAATTGTCAGTCATTCTTCAAATGTTCCATATATTTGACTACCAGTAAGAGTGCAGACAGCAGAGCACAACTGGTATACCTGCTGGTGGATTGTATGTGACAAGCTCTTTGAATCTCGGCTGGTGTCCTATTTCAGGAGTGGGAGGAGAAGAGAAGGCAGAACATAGAGAAAATGAATGAAGAGATGGAAAAGATTGCAGAATATGAGAGCGGTCAACAGGTATGTTCTGGTCAGCACAGCCTGTTATCTAACAGTACACCATCAGTCACGTCTCTGTTTCATATAACACTTTTTTGCAGGCTGATGGAGAGAAGAACCCTATTAGGAACTTCCTGGATGACCCGCGACGCAGTGGACCGGTCCCAGAGGCTGACCGCAAGGAGGGAAGCCGACGGCACATGCGCAACTGGGGTGGAGTTGAATTTGACAATGTGAAGACAGGAGTCGAGGTTGAGAAAGAATGGACGGTACAGAGTTTGATTTGTTTAGTGTACTGTAAAATCGGAGACCTTTATTAGTCTTCGTTAGAGTTATTTATATGAAATGTAACGGAAATTCAAATGGTTAGTTTTAACTTTTGATTATTCAAATCAAGTGGTTATATGAGGAAAGGGGTGTTTTTACTTTAGTTATGGATCAGACGTACAGTCTTCACCTGGCAGATGTTAAGTCGAGCAAAATAAGATGCCATCGACTATTAGGGGTACTATTATCAAAAAATGTGATCCTCCATTTTGCCCCCTTTGTCCTTGTAACAGAATCGTAGGCCAACTGGCAGAGGTTCAGCAGATATGACTCTGTCTATGACGGGCCGTGAGAGAGCTGAGTATCTGCGCTGGAAAAAGGAGCGTGAGCAGATTGACGAGGAACGATTGGCTCGTCACCGTAACGCCACCGGCCAGTGGAGACGAGAGTGGGACGCCCAGAAAACAGATACAATGTGAGCATACATACATGCTACTGTAATTGTGAATATGTTGGTATTTGCTTAGGTTTGTGTGAGTAACAGTATTTAGTGGATTAGTGACCCTGTGGGTGTTTTCCCAGGTTTAAGGAGGACTCTCCAGCTGTGGCAGTAGAGGGAACACCAGAACAAAGCAACAGGAGAGGTAAATTAAACCAACATGCTTTCACACCACCATACAGCTAGTCAATAGAGAATGTGAAGCTGACGTCACGCCCTATGTTGCGGTGGGGCCGCCATCTTGGGAGGATAATACTCCACTGCTATTATTGTTTTGATATGTACTGTTACTTGTTTTGTTTGATTTATGGAGAAATCGAATGTGAAAGAACTATGGGCTTTTCCTGAACGACTCTGCGTAATTGCAGTTTTAGTTATATTTCCTAATCAAACAAGAAAAACAAAACACTGCATTGAACACACCTGCAGCGATCCTCCCAAGATGGCGCAACATTCAACGCGGCGTGACGTCGATTAGCAAGCTCTATAGACCCCATAGATATTTACACTTATCATTAAATGTTTTATTGCATTTCTATTTTTAAAAACTCTTCTCTCTGGCTCTTTGGTGATTTTCTGTGCTGTGTGGTTTCTCAGCGTCTAGGGGGCGCAATGCCCATGTACAGCAACGCAGTGGACTTTCAGGTCAGCTTAAGGCATGGGACTGTGTGCATGTGCGTGCAACGCGTGTCTCTTTTCCCTAATTCACATTTGCCCGAGTCCGAGTGCAAGCCTATGGCTATTACAGCGATGATAGCATCTAATTATTTTCCACTCCTTCAAAATAAGTTACAGTGGGTGTGTGTTTAGCTTGATTGCATTATCTGTTGTCTATAATGCAGATCTCTGTCTGGATAGATGAGAGGATAATCCTGTAACGTTTCCCCATCATTGCCTTCTGCTCATTGCCCAGTCATTATTCAATCTTGCATCTCAGTCTTTAAAAAAATGCATCCGGTCATACATTTTATTCTCAAATTGAAGTTTTCTTGAACTTTGCCTCTTTAAAGTGGGTTGTCAATATTACCATTAGCACAAATGCAAACAGTAATAGAAAAATAGATTTCCTGGTCACACAGAAGGCCAAATGCTAGTTTGTCAACAACTCTAGGAAGGATATGGTTTCCAGTGCTTCTCAGTAATACCAGCTACAGTACGTACGTATACATATTCCAGTATCTCTTAAACTCGGGGGTTTCAGCCTATAATCTGTGAAGATACTTTAGGGGGTCTACAAATAAGATGCTGAACTAATTGGTAGCACAATAAGATTGTATTTTGTAACATTGGTTAAGACATGAACAATATTTCTACTGCATGTATTAATCTTAGTTTATGTTAATTTCGCCATTTAAATGTTTTTTTAAAGTCAAACATTGTAACTGTTCACAGTAGTTAATGTTACAGTGAACTAGCATGAATAATTAAATTGACATTATCTAAAATGAACAAAGATTAATAAATGCTGAAAAATGATATTGCTGATTGTTAGTTGATGTTAGCTAATGCATCAACTAATTTGAACAAATACAACCTTATTGTAAAGTGTTACCAACTCATTTCATTTAGGATAAACAGAGCTATATAATAAAAATATTTTAGAATTGCTGTTTAAAAGAAACTCTAGGGTGTCCCTGTGTTGAGCGTCTTGTGGTTCTGTAAATGCTGTAAACGTTTATCTTGGCTAAAACTCTTGTGAAATTTCTTTATATTTTTAGAGCTCTCAGGGTAGTTACTGTCAGTTGTTTGATACTCATGCTGTTCCCCCTACAGTGACACAGTCCTCCAACTTCCCTCATTTTAGGAAATATAGACATGTATCGTAAATTTTATCCAATCAAACATCAGAAAAATAAGCACACCAACCAAAATAATTGATGTTCCAGCATTGTATAACTGAATATGTTTTCGGTTTAATTCATATTCTAAGTTTAAGAAGTCTTTATTTGGGGGGCCGCAAAGTGATGCAACGAAATCGTTTGAGAACCACTGCTCTAACTAACATCACTTTTGCCCTAAGGTTGCCATTCTTATCCTGCCACCAGCCTTGATATTTTGAAGCTGTCAGTCTTAATTCAGAGTACATCTGTAGCATTAAATAAAAACTTGCTATTTCTGGCACACACGCTCCTTTGCTGATGCGTTTCCTTTCAATGTTTAACAAACCCTCATAACCGTCAAGCCAAATCTCATCACAGTGCTGTCAAATCAAGGTCACATTTACATGGTGTCTCATCCATTCCCCTCCCCCTATCCTGAAGAATGATGCATAGAGGAGCAATCTATCAGAATGACAACGGGCCATCTGTTACTGTGAGCCCAGGGTCATCTCTTTCCACTGCTGATTTCATCCGCTCTATTGTTTTCCAAGGTCTTGCTTGGCCCCATGACACATTTGAAGGATAAATATAACTCTTACCTCTCTTCCGCAGAAGACAGCAAGAGACCACCCAAGATACCATCCTTCGGGGACTTCTTGGGGCAGGGCAAACCCAGACAGGGAGGACGTGGCCGAGGGAAGGGTCGGGGTCAAGGCAAGAGCTACAGGTATGCAATAATGATTCTCGCTGTTGAGAAAGATTCATTTTATTTAACGGCACCGATTTGGTCAGATCTTCGGTAGTCTGAGGACTGCGTCAAAAGTCCACTTAGACAAAATGAGCCTTGACTGAGGAATGAGAAGATATTATCAAATTTGAGAAATAACAGTTTTTGTTGCATTTTTACACTGTTTGCTACAGGAGATGGATCTATGTTCAGCCAACTGTATTTTTATGTTATGAATCAACTTTTCATTGAACATAAAAAGTATTTCTTTTTTAAAGCATGCATGATAATCGCTGGGATGGAGAACATGAAGAGGAGAAAGGGAGGAAAGAGGAACACGAAAAGGAGAAGGGGGAGAAAGATAAAGATAAAGAGAAGGAAAACGAAGAGAAAGATGAGAAGGTCAAAGCTCCATCATCAGAGAAGGTAAAAGCAGTTACTGATCAAAATGTTTCATGAAGTCTCATTCTTCATTATTAAATTAGACTAATATTAAAGTTATGTGTGAACTATGGAGTCAATGGGAGTTAATACAAGTCAATGGGTACCTCCATTGTCCAGCTATCAACATTCTTCAAAAAATATTTTGTGTTACATTGAATATTTTAAATATATTTTATATCTTCTGAGTTCTTTTAAACATTTTCCATCTGTGTAACAGACAGATGATGGAGGACTTGCCGAAGACGATGAAGAGGAATGGGAAGATGCCAGTGATGGTGAGGAAGAGGAAGAGCTCGAAAAAACAGAGCATGAGGAAGAAGACAAAGAATGCCCAAAAGATACTAAACCAACAGAAAAGTCATCTACCTCTTCTGGACCATCTACTCCTAGCCCAAAAGAACAGAGAACTCCCAGACCTAAAGTCCATATTCCCTCCCCACAAGAAGCTCTCAGCACACCTGAGGGTCCCAAACCTCTCAGTCCTTTCACTCCGCTGGACAGCCACCAGCCAGTGTCAGACTGGGGTGAGGAAATGGAGATGTGGTCTCCTAAAAGTAGTCTTGGCGAGAGCCCTCTGAGGCCCAGCAGTAGTGAAAACAGTCCAGCTCAGTCGAAGGCTGAATGTAATACGACTAGCAGCCCGAGCCAGGCAGAAGAGCCAGAAAAAAGTGAAAATACATCTACAGGTAAGATGATGATGGTCTTATGTTATAGTTTTGTTAAATTTCAGCATTTAAAGGGATACTTCACCCAAAAATGAAAATTCTGTCATCATTTACTCACCTTCGAGTTGTTCCAAATCTGTCTGGTTAAAAGCATTATTCCAAATATCTTTCTCATTGTTCATCAGAACAAAGAAATGTAGAACTCGAAGGTGAAATCATTTTTGGGTAAAAAAATTCCTTTAAGAGAAGCTTAGCTATCTCAGAAATCAAACATGGTTGTGTTTTCACATTCAGTGATGGAATCAACTACCTGTGAAACCCAACAAGAGGAAGTACCAGCTAAGTCCACAGAAAATGCCACCTCAAACCAAGACACAGCAGAGGCAGCTGTGCCGCCCACCCCAGACAGCACCAGACAGATGGGTAAGTTCAAACAATATATTCAATCATTCAGCTGTTTGTTTAATCATTCAGCTATGTATACAACCATTTAAGAGTTGTAAAAGTTGTAATATATCATCATGTAATCTTTTTTAAGCATTTATTCTTTTTCTTTGTACTCTGATGCAGAAGACAGTGAAGCCCCGGCTGTAGAGCCAGATCAGAGCCAGGCCGAATCAAAGACTAATGAGGAAGTGACAGCGGACCAATCAGAGCAAGCGTTCTCAGGTGCCGTTCTTATTACCAGCTTTGAGACTGTGGCTTTTCGAAAGAAGTCCCTTACTTCAGCTGACGGCTAACTATTAACCAACATCTCCCCTGTTTCTGCAATCTTGAGTCTCCGTCTCTATCTATCCTGTTCCCCAATGTCATGTCTTCTTGTACGTCCCGTGTTCTGCTGTCTCATGGCATGAGATTGGGTCTCTGCTGTTGGCTTTGTCTCTTGACAAATGGGAATGCAGCACTTAACTCCTCAGGCTTTGACACTTCTCACTTCCTCTGGGACTGATTGCACCCGTCTGCGGCTTCACACTGGCTGTTATTCTCTCTCCTCTGTGAACCTTGCACACCTCCTCCAGAACCACTAATATTCCCGGATCCCTCTCATGAACCCCTTTGATTTTATGCACCGCTCCCCAGATGATGTTTGAATGTGGGTTCTGTGTTTTTCCCCTTTCATGCATGTTATGAACTGCTTGAGCAGTGTTTGTTTTGTTTTTTTTACATATCTTGAACATCTTAGTGTTGTGACAGGAGTGATGAATTTTTAGTTTGTACTGCTGTCGCATTTGGCAAGTTGCTGGCAAATAAATAATGTGCTGCTTGTTACTTGTATGATTGTATGTGTGCATTTCCCTTTTGTCCATTTGAATCGAGTAGAATCGATCCTTGTGTTTTGTGATGTCACTTTCTGTCAAGTGCAAGGGGCTCCATCCCCAATCAATCATTTGGGATCACTGTCCTCCTTCACCCTCCCTCTCATAATTTTTGTCATGACATCACACAAGTCATTTATTACTGTATGTCAATAATTGGAGCTAATGAGAGGAAAGATTGAAATCTAGTTTTCTAGCTAATTCCCCGATTTGAATTGCAATCTCTTTAAACCAATGTCCACATGTGTCCTTGAAATCAACACAAAAGCTAATGGCTTATTATCAGAATGTTGGCCTGAGCAACAAGATTCTTGTATGTCTTTAAATTGGATTACTTTCCTGCATTTAGCCTGTTTAATGGACGAAAACCTTTCTGAAAAGCTTTTATGAGGAAACTAGAAGTGGACTTGAAGATCAGAGGATGGTAATAAAACTCAGAGGAAATTTAATTAACTCATTGTCTTCGATTGGGTTTCACATTAGGAACACATTAATTGCAGTGTTTATGAAGCATTATAATGAAACACAACAGTAACAACCCATACTTTTAAACTTTTTAAAATAATCGTTCACCTAACAACAAAAATTCTGTGATTCAGTCGCCCTCACACTGTTCCGAAACCACATGACTTCCTCTGTTTCGTGGAAAACAGTGATATTCGGCAGAATGTTAGGGTCTGGCCGCCTTGGTCACAATTTACTTTCATTGCATCCTTTTCCATAAGTGAATAGTGACTCAGACTTTCAATCGCTAGCATTTTTATTAACTTACCTTGTGTTGCACAGAAGAAAGTAAACCATATGGGTTTGGAACAAATTGAGTAAGTGGGAGGAAATTATTTTCGTTTTTGGGTGAACTGTGCATTTAAATCTTAAGAATGCAGATTGTTTTTTTGGGTTTCATCTTTGTTAATCAATTGATCTCCTTGCTATATTTCTGTTCACAGACTGAGGGCTAAGAGCACTAGCTGAAACTTCTCAGTGGTCTACAGTCCATGAGAGGAGGTAAGCAGAGGCAAGAGAAGACATGAGGTGGCGACTGGTGACTAAATTAATGGGGTTAAGATCTTCCCAAACCTCACCACCATTTCATCTAAACTGCCCGCTGTATTGTTTACTTAACCCTCGTTGGTTGGGGCTATGCTGTTGTCAAGCTGTGCTTCTCTTTCTTGGATCAGTATCCAGGACCGACATTTACCTTGGGATTAATCAGTAAAGTATGCTGTACTCAGACCATGAGATGAAGGTTTTTAACATGGAGAGGTGTAAGTGCCTGCGCTTATCAACATTATTGATTATTTTTGGCCCAGCCCACCTAGATCACAAAAATATGAATCTTTTGTAGTGAATTATTGATTCAATCGACACAATATTTGAGCACAAAATTGAACTCTTCTGCATAGTTGATCAGCATAAATTGTACTGCTGTCTATGTCTAAAAAGTCATGCTTAACTTGAATTGTAATCCCTTGGTAAACTAGGGCATTTAAAAAAAAATTCAGGTGTACTACTTTTTCAGTTAATATTATATACATGTATAGATGTTGATTTTGCCATAAATGATTGGTGCCCTAGTTATGAACACATGCACTGACCAAAGATCATGATGCGTTTGAATTAGAATTAAAGGGATAGTTTACTCTAAAATGAAAATTCTGTCATCTCAGTTCCAAACCTGTCTAAATTTCTTTGTTCTGTTAAACACAAGGGAAGATATTTTGGAAGAATGTCAGTAACCAAACAGATCTCATACCCCATTGACTCTTATAGTATTTATTTTCCCTACTATGGCAGTAAATGGGGGATGAGATCTGTTTGGTTACTGACATTCTTCCAAATATCTTCCTTCGTGTTCAGGAAAACAAAGAAATTTAGACAGGTTTGGAACAACCTGAGGGTTGAATGGCGTAAATGAAGAGTAAATGAATGGCAGAATTTTCATTTTTGGGTGAACTATCCCTTTAAACAATTGAGGGAACAGACCTCAGATCTAACATTGGTTTGACATCATGCTTATGTTAAGTCATTTTTATTGCATTTACAGCAGATTATTGGTATATTTGAGTATTCTGTCAAGTTTTCCTTAATATAAATGAATTGAGCAGGAGCTTGAAAACTTGCAATATGTATAGATCTTAAAAGACAGACATTCCAATGCTTTGTGTGAGTGCTCCACTCTCGTGCATTGTGTTTCCTTGTTTTTCAGTTTAGCTTGTGGAGCAGAAAGAATCATGACATTGTGATTGTATTGTACCTACTGCATCGCCCTGCAGACAAAGTGTCTTCCTGTTAGCGGTAGAACATGTAAATATTTCATTTGGTTGCTTCTCTTGAGGTTTGGCTTGGTTTGGCTTGGCTTGGCTTGTCAGCATGTAGCATGATACCGAAATGTTTGGAGGATTTTCTTTTAAAATTTTTAGTTTAGACTACATCCAGTCCATTTTTTGGTTTGTTTGTTTTAACTTACTGGAGAACTTTTGGTTGCTTTTATCACCCTATTATGATGTGTGAACAATAAGCGCAGTTGTTTCTGTACTTTGTAAGCTGTCATAGCGAATAAAAGACATCTTTGCCTTATGCATTAGTTCACCGATATAAACAAAAGATGAAGGCCTGTGTTGTATTTATTGTCTTCTATTGTGCTTGCTTTGCTTGCCACATTAAGCAAATAGCCTACACTATAACCGTTTAATAAATTTCCGCTGCCCTAAAATTTTATTACAGTAAAATGTATGTTTACCATATACTACTTGCTATTATTACACATCTCGTTGGAATGCTTGATTCTGATTGACCAGTCGCGACATTTGCAGGTTCGGATATTCCCAGATAACAACCTCTCAAAACTATGACACACGGTAACCCGGATGCAGCAAATCATTTTGACAGTTTTTTTTTGACAAATTAAAAATAAATTTTATATATGTTTTAAATATTTACAAATGATTAAACCAAATTGCCTGTTCGTGACACCTGAAAGTAAATGGCTTTTCCTCGCGGAAGGTCTGGATTCGGTAAAAATAAGCTAATAAAATATTTCAAATTCACATTTCATGTCCGGTTTTTTTAAGTCAAGTAGCCGTGTAATAAGCGGGATAATATACTATACAATTATATATATATATATGTATATATATATATATATATATATATATAATAGACTTTGTTCCATGAGGGAATTATGTAACTTAAAAGTGTGTCTTTGTGGCGGGGATAAAGAGGCAGGACCTAAAGCTCGCGGAGAAAATTAAACTCCGCCCAGTGTTTCATTTAAAACTAGTGCGCATCTCTATGAAGCATGAAAAACGCATGGATGAAGCGCGCGTTCGATGCAACTGCAGGAATTCATGCACCTTTTAACAGCACATCAGCTTCTAAGGAACAAACATTAAAACTGAAGTTATCTCAGCCATCTCACAATGAGAGAAAACAAACCCGTAAGCACTGTCAGGACCAACGAGGGAACGGAGAGGATAACGAGTTATCCTGGTGACCAGAGGGTGAAGCAGGCGAGCAGAGGCACTAAGATATGGATAAAAGTGGCGATGGGCATCGCTTACTTTCTGTGCGTTTCAATCGCAGCGTTCTTTTTAGCGATCTACTACGTGCTCTTCTGGACCCCAGATGCGTCCAGTCACAACAGCACGAGGACATCAAACCGCTCGTGCCTTCAGGGATAGAGGGCACTGACAGAGACGCGTCGCTGGAGATGCACTCAAACGTGAACAACACGGGGAGATTTTAAGACGGATGTTTTATACCTGTTTCTGATGCACTGTGCGTGTTGTCCCGTCTTAAACGCGTGTTATAGGCCTATCACCTATTATCTTGAACTTGCAGCGCATTTATCAGCGCTTTCTTTTGCTGCACTGACTTATTTACGAGTTATAATCGAGTAGGCTATTGTTTTATGTTGTCATATAGCCTCTTTTATTACATTAGATTATATAATTTGTGGTTTATTTTTTCCCCTGGCTTATTATTAAATAGCAATAATAAAGCAAAGTGTAATATAAAATATAAACAGTAATGCGTCTGGCTGTTTTTGTACAGTTTGCGCGTGGTATTTTGCTTAGAAGTTGCTTTAAACTTAGGCACAAAATTGCTCTAATTTACAAACATGTAACATTTATATTTAACTATTAAACAACAGCCCTGCTAAACACAAAATCTGTTTGTTATGTCCACTACTATGTACCGACTGAAGCAACAATTAGCCTGAATGGTATAGTTGAATCAGTATGTGGAAGAGTTAAAACGATTTTGACAAGAAGAGAAATGGATTTATCACCTTGTCCTCATCATCATAACATCTATTTTTAGTATCTGCAAATGTCTCCTTTGGCCAAACAAAGAATCTTCTGTTCTGGAGATATTTTTCGCTTATTCAATAATTCAACTGATCTGAAAGTTGTCAGAACAGATTTGTTTTCTATGTGTTGATGCCTCCAGCAGAGGTACATTGTCGAGTTACAGAACTGTCCAGTGAGTTTAAAGTAAAAAAAAGATGTTATATAAATGGTACAAATATCACAATCCTTGAACAGTGAAAACGGTGCAAGAAAAGGACATAAATGACACAAATTTTAGAATAAGCTTTTTTTGTGCGAAATTGTTTTGTGACATGGTTATACTTTTTCGATTCAATTGATTCAATTTTTTATTATATCGCGTACTCACAATTTTCATTGTTGCAAAACAACATAAATAAAAAAATAGTAATATAGTAATAGATGAATAAATAAAGACATTATAAGGTATTAAAATACATGGTATTATTGCAAGTTTTTTTCTATGCAATTGACGAAACTGATTGGATTGTTAGAAACTGTAACTTGTTCAATTGAGCGATGGATCGATTCTGACTTGAGACACATTTTGTGTTGCATTTAATTTCTTATTTCCTTATCCCTTATTCTTTATTATTATTCTTTATTTTGCTTTATATTTACTTTATTGGTTATAGATTATATTCATTAGTTATTATATTCTATATTACTTTTCTTAATACTATATTCTACATTCTGTTGGATGCTGCATTTGTATTGGCTTCACAAGATATGAGTTTGTGGTCTCATTCTCAAGGTTCATAATAAAGTCACAAGACAATGTTGTGAAGCAGTAATTTTCCACTGTCTATGTTGGTATAATAACACCTGCTCAATGTGTTTCTAGTCAGACAAAGTTGGACAAAGTTAGACGGAGATAGAGTTAACTCTAGACAAGAGTTCTAGGCAGAGTTAGAATGAGCATCTGAATGCAACTATTTTTTCTCTCTACAATAAACTTTGTTCATTTTATTATAACATCACTTTGTCTCCTGCCTGCTGTTCTTACCCTCTGATATCCCAGTCTGCAGGATAGTAGATCTATCAGTTTTGGCGAAATGAACACGATGGAACAACACTAGTATCATTTTGGATCAATAACAAGATAGTAGAATCTATCAGATCTACTGGTAACACTTCAGTATAGGGGGAAATTCTCACTATTAACTAGTTGTTATTAGCATACCTATTATTGGCATATTGGCTGTTTATTAGTACTTATAAAGCACATATTCTGCATGACCATACTCTACATCCCTACCCAATACCTAAACCTAACAACTACAAGCAACAAGTTAAGAGTTTATTGGGGAAAAAGTCGCAGTTAATGGTTTGTTAATAGCGAGAATTGCCCCCTACTGAAGTGTGACCGATCTACTGTATCAACTATATTATTTATTTGAAGTATATTATTTTAAATATTATCAGTACTGGAAAATTAAGATTACAATATAAATTGTTTTCAGATTAAAACCTTAGTAAATCAAGTATCCTGGATAGGCATAAAACAAGAAGCAATATTTGCATGGAGCTGATATTTATTGGAACTTTAGAGCGTTGTAAGTAGGGCTGTGCAATTAATCGAAAATAATTGTAATCGTCAATTTTGGCCTTCAACAATTTCAAAAACAAAATAATCGACGTAAAACGATTATTGTGCCGCATTCCATTTTGCAAGGATCCTCTCTTTTCTTGTGGTATAAATCCACAGCGCACCCCCTTCCTTTACAGTTGTTCAGCTGTGCTATTTCTTACATTTATTTTTCAGTTGAATTCACAGTTTAAAAGCCAAGTTTTTTTATTTTTCTGTTGTTTTAAAACTTAGTGAGTAATCATGTTAAATAATCGGGATCTCAATATTGGCCAAAATAATCGGGATCTCAATATTGGCCAAAATAATCGTGATTATGATTTTTGTCATAATCGAGCAGCCCTAATTGTAAGAGCATGTTTTTAATCATACAAAATACTTTATAAGCTCATACATTTTTGTCAAATTCTTCAGCTCATACTAACAATGATGAATATAGTATACAATAAAAACTAACAAATTTACTTTTTGTTTAAAAATGTATTTTGTTCATTTCAGGAGCACCCTTTAAAAGGGTGTCACGCTGTCACCAGTGAATTGTCTGACCTCTCAGTCCTCCAAGCAGCAGAGGTGTATAAGGATCCCAGGGGATTGCAAATAGTCAGAAACTAAATGTATAATACAATGCAATGTAAGTCACTTTGGATAAAAGCGTCTGCCAAATGCATGAATGTAAATGTGAGGACTTTGCCAGTGCAGTGCAGTCAACACAGTACAAAAATTAATTATAAACATGTTTATATTATTTATAAATTGAACAATAAATCCAAACTCATCAATCCCCAACAAATATTATCTCGTCTTTAATCCTTCACCAATGCTTTTACTAAGGGGCCATTCTGATAATTTACGAGGAGGCAAGCCACTGTGTACAGCTCGTTGATGCTCCCTGTAATGGACAGAGGGATGACTGTGTCAAACAGCTTGTTTTGTTTCACCCTGTCGATGAGACGCTCAACGTGGACCATCAGCCGAGCCATGGACTGTGTCTCCCTCACCTCGTCAGCTGACATATGTTCCCTCTTTGACAGGTAAGCAATTCTGTAGACTTTGCATGGGACACAGTCATCAACAAGAAAACCTCTGTCAACCATAATGGCCATTCCGGGTTTGAGCAGCGATACAATTCCAGACTGCTCAAAAAGCTCCTTGTCAGTGACAGAATCTGCATACAGGGATGACACAAAGGTGATTGCACCATGTGGTGCCATGCCGATTAATCCCTTGAAGGTGCAGTGGGACGTGTAAGCGGAGAAGACTTCACTTTGAAGCAGGAGTGAAGTTTGTGTTTGGCAACGCAGTTCTGTGCAATCCATCACCACTTGTGTGTCTGGGTTGTCCTGGAACTCAATGGGTAGATGAGCCTTGACCGCCTCCTCAGACATCCAGATGCGGACAGACCCAAGAATGGTGTACAAAAAATTGGCCCAGGTTGTAATAATTCGGCTAACTGTGGACTCATGGACGTTGAATCTGTGGGCCAGATCCCGCTGCTCTAGGCCAAGTGAGAGGTAGACCATGAATAGAAAGAACTCATCAATGGGCTGCAGGGGCTGACCCTGTAAAAATAACAAGGTTTGCATATACGTGCAATGCATATAATGTGTAGGTTAGGCATCAACTTAAAATGTAAGATTTAGCTTTATTCTCCTATTTCTATATTTACCAATGCACTGCCTATTGTTCCAGCTTCACTCTTCATTGTAGTTGCTCTAACTCTTGACACATGAATCATGTTGTGCGATGCAGGTTCAATGAGTTTCCAGAAAGCCATTAGATGGCTGTGAGTTAAAAACCTAAAGTAGATATAGGACATGTTTAAATGCATCACAAATAGAAATGAATTACATATACATATACACATATAAGAGTAATGTAAGGGTCGTACCTAGTGTAGAACCTTATATCATCGTCAGAAGCAGCAAATCGCCCCAAACAAAATCTTTGACTCATCGACAACTCCTCCACCTGTCTTCTCAGTCGCTCCACCTCTTTACGGAGTTCTTCTGTCTGATCCTGCGCATTATCAGCTGCCGCGGGTTTTGGAACTGCACAATAATCATGTTCCACGTGATGGACTTCCACTGGCACAGGATTCTCATCGTCTTGGTTGTAAACATCCTTTTGCTCTGGTTCTGCAACGGAGAAGCCGTTCCACGTGAATAAAGTGGGTACAGCCCCCTTCCTCAACAAGCGACGCCCACTAGGTGTCGATGGCTCGATCAGGAAATCACTAATAAAGTGACGACTGCACACTCTTGTGTGAGATGTAATGTTTAATTTCTCACGTCGAATGTTGTGAATCCACTTTCCCCGTTTTTCTTCGTCCGTAGGAAAAGTGTGGAAGCTCAGTACTGAGTTGAACCTTGAGGAGGCTGCACATAACGGGACACAACAATGTTCCGCAGCTTTGCTATCTTCTCGCCGTTGATATTTAAATTTTCTGGAAGCCATAAAGCTGAACTATATATAATAACGTTACTTGAATTATAAATCGCTGTAAAATTATTCCAATGCAAGAGTTTTGCAACGCACGCGATGAGGAAGCAAATACGCTGGCTGAGATTTTCCCGGAAATACGTCGCAGCGCATGGCGTTCAGTTGTTCATTTAAACCTGAAGAGGGCGACCGCGCGTGCCGTATATGAAACGTCATCATCTCTAAAAAAGACACAAAGAAGTGTTTTGTCGTCATGGCGGTGTTTTAAACCGTCTAAACAAACGAGGCTTTTGGTTTTGTTTAACGACAAGCTGTCATGTGAGCACATTATACCAAGCAAATGCCGTTTTTACTCGCGGGTTGTTCGTTTAATGCGCGGTGTTTGTGTAATGTGAGAAACGGAAGCGATAGTTGCAACGCAAACTGAGGATTTTATCAGCATGATTTCTGATTTCCAAAGAGGATCTCCCCTGACTATTGGGGAACTGGGCTATGTTAACCGGGAATGGATTAAAAAACGCCCATCTGTGTTTCAGATGTATGGTCTGCAATCGCAGGTAACTGTTGAGTGCAATGATGTATTGAAGTGCATAATTGTATGTTTGTCTTTAACACCCCTGCTGAAAAAATATAGAAAAGTACAAATTTGCTAATGGATTTAATGCTCCTAGTGGGAAATGTTTCATGGAAGTTATAATAGTCTCTGGGATTCTTGTCTCTGGTGATGTGTTGGGTTCTGGCAGAAATGAATCAACAAAACAACTTTAAATCCTACTTTAACACTACATATAGAAAATTTTGAGTGATCTCAATAGTAAACACCTGAAGGCTCATAATCGTGCTTGTAATGGCATCCAATATATGTTTTCCAGCAGGAGTGTGGCATGCACAACATATCTATAAGACTATATAAGACACAAAAATTGATTGACATTTTATTTTTAATCAAAATAAATATTAATGAACAAGCAATTGTGTGATTGTTGTCATCCCAGCTTCGGTTTAATGACACAGTGGCACCCAGTGTTCTCAACCGAGCGACCCGTGTGGGACCCCCTTCCCCTATCATGATAGAGAAACTTGTGCATAGGGCAAAGGGACGGGATGATGTGGACAGCTGCACCAGCTCCTTGCGTCTTTCAGTCCTCTCAGAAGACAGACTGCAGGCTGCGGTCATGCTGGCTAAAAAAGACCTGCGCAGAAAACGTCAGGAATCCATCAGCCGTATGTCCGTCGAACATCCCTTGGAGAGATCACAGAATACCAGCCGTCAGAAAAACAACATGGATCACAGTTTTCAGGTGATTACAAATACAGATTTTGTGTTCTTTTTTGGAGGATTGTTATTGCTTAAGAACTTTATGTGCCTCTTAAAAATAAGGTATCTTCAGGAGGAACACCAAAGATGTCATGTCAGAAGAATCATACAAAACCTGGTGCTCAGGTGATTGTATGCACGCCTCCAAAACCCAGCAGTCAGCCTAGACCGGGCCGGACGCCACCCACCAAAGACCTCAGTAATGAACAACAGCTCAGTCAGGAGATTCGCAAATTACAGAAGGAACTGAGCACATATGTTCAAAGAATAGAGCAGCTGGCTAATAAAGGTATGGCTGGTTGGTTCTAATCTTAGCCCTCTGAAATAGAAAGTGTCTCTGCTGTCCTTTGTTTAAATGTGGAATTGCTGGACTCACAGGGCGTGTGGTGGAGGTTCTGGAGCCAGATGTGAAGCGCAGGATGGAGATCCGTCGGCAGGAGCAGGCAGCTCGTTCGGCACGAATAATCTACGTATTGCAAAAACAGGTATGTGAACACTGCAGTGTATGTACCCAAAGTAATGTAATTGAATCCACGAGATGAAGACGACGATATTCTATTTGTTTTTGTGCTGTTAGTAGACCTTAGAGAACCATAATCGGACTGTCTTGTTGTGCAGGTCAAAGAAATCCAAGAGGATCTTGACAAGCTACGTTCTCAGAATACCAAACAAACCAAGAAGGTACCCAAAGTTTTCTAGTTAGACTTTGAACATGCACTTGGCATAAGATATTTTATGTATTTCTGTGATGCTTTTGAAGTTTGTGGCAGTGGACAAACTCGCAGCTGCTCACAGGGGAGCTATAAGAGCCATGCAAGTTTTCATCAACCAACTGTCGGACCCTGCGGAGAGCAAAGTGCCCACCTACTGCAAAGAGCTGGGCCAGCTGATTCGCCAGCTCTCTCTCTGTTCTGCAAAAGTAGAGGTGCGACAAGGATCCGCTGTACCCGAGACAGCCCTCGACATCCTGCAAAAACTAGAGGTGCTGTTGGATCAAATATATATGTGCTCTGTATATAAATGCATTATGTTATGAAAATTGAATTGGCAATTACTAATGTTTTGTTTGTTGTTGCTTAGACCCTTGACTTAGCACTTAGCAAGCAGGAGAAACCAATGGAGAGAGACCCAGACGTACAGAATATCAAACCTGCAGAAAAGACTTCTGCGAAAGTTGTGGCTCGCAGCATGTCCCCTCCTCATCCCGTAAAAGGCCCAACCAAGAGGACCTCACGGAGAGGACCTCCTCGTAAGCCTACTACTGTAAAAACAGCTGGTGAGTTCCCTTGCTTTCTGTTGTCGTCTTGTTGCAATCCCCAAAACAAACATAGTTACTTCTTTTTTATATGTATACAGGAGGCAGAATGGCTGGGAAGCCCCACAGGACCTCACAGGCATTGGTGAAGGAACGTAATGAAGTTCTGAAGGCAGGGCTTGAGAGCCTTATACATAATAAACAGAAGAGAGAGATAGAACTAGAAAAACCTAAGAAAACCATCCCCATCAACCCAGCCCATGTTAAGGTGAGAATGGTGCTCATATATTTCTAAGAAGTTTTGGAAATAGTTTTCCTTCATTTTGAATTATGGTAATTGAAAACCATAGTAATAGAATTTTTAAGGACATGAAATATTGCCTTCAGTCATTTTAAGACAACATACAGACGTCTACACAAAATGGTCATAAAACAGATAAAACGCGTAAAACAAAATCTGATGTACTATTCTCGTAATGTATGCAAGCTATACAAAGTTTAGTTTTGTGACCATACAAATCCTGAGCAATACAATTTAGCTTGTTCAGACTGCTGTTTACATATTTGCATTTACACTGTTGAGTTAGTTAGTAAAGTCGATGAAAAAGAATACATTACTCTTCATTCACCAGGCCGGCCACGTTCAGGATTGCAACTTCCAGCAGCCCACCGTCTCATCCCAGTTGAGGGAGAATCAGGTCCCCCAGAGAGAGACCACTGTGCCCTGGATACCAACATCTCCACACTCCCCTTCGCGACAGCGGTTAGCACACGTGTTCATACTACTACACTGTTATATTTTCCTTTTTTCTCGTCACATATTTCCTTCACTGTTTGATTTATTTCTGTGTTCATGTTTTACTAATATCAGTGTGTGTGTGTGTGTAGTGTTGTGGCTAGTAGGCCAGAACCCAGATGTCTGTTCTTTCCTGTAAAGAGCCCTGAAAAGCAACAGCCGCAAGTCAAGTCTATAGACAACACGCAGCTCAGCCCCTCATCACATGACAGGAAACAAGTCCAGAACGAGGCTCTCAGGTCTGCTGTTATTATGTCTTGTATAGTGATCATTGTACTATAGACCCAATTCATTACCGAAAGACCAAATCTTGTTCAGATCCTACTCTTTCAATTTCCTTGGCTGATTGTAGTAGATATTAGTGACTGTTCGAAAATTAAACTTGCGGTTTGGTAATCTGAGAAATTTCACAAATTAGTTGGTAAAAACCATCAGAGAGAGCCTTAAACTACAGGCTTAAATTTTTCACATTTAATTGTGCTCTTTTAAGTGATTCAATTCCATGGCTAAGCTCTCTCTAACTAAACCATTACCGGTCGTCTCTTTCTGACTTAACGATTGTCACTTTGATCCTCATTTATAACACAGACGTTTGCTGCTGAAGGCAACATTTCCTCAGTTCTTGTGTGTGTAAAGACTGCAGTAGATCTGAATCGGTTTGTGTGCGTTTAACAGGCAGGCCTGGCTGGAGCGGATGACTGCAGAGAGATTGAGAGAACTGAATCGTCTGAGTGAAGAGGAAGCAGAACGCATTAATAAACTCCGGTACGACAGCACCCTCATTATTATAGCCAAGCAGAACTGTACACTCAATAATTTGTATTTAACTAAAATGAGGGCAGTCTGTAAAGGATATTTACATAATCCAATTGTATTGGGACAGCTTAAATACATTTTGTTGGCCAAACACATATCATTCTCTTGAGAGTTTTAATAATGTAACATCAAGTTCAAATCCTCCTCATTCATTTTTGACTTCATTGCATTTTATGTTTCTAAATGTAAGGGTTAATAGAGTGTTTAATTTGTGTATATCTATTTGCATGTGGGCATGGTAGGACCCCTGTCGGCTCTCCCACACAATGGGCAGAAAAGGCTGAACGGGTCGCCCGAGAGAGAATTCAACCTTTGTTGGATCAAGCACAGGTAAACACAAGCATATGATGTTACCACAAAACTTTAAAGTCCATTGTTTTCTCGTTGTATTTGTATATTCCCCCTTCAGGCATGCTGTGAACAGCTGTTGTGTGTGTGTATACGTTGGCATGGACGAGAATGCACAGTCTGTCTCTAGGTTTACAGTTTCTTTCTGTGTCCTATACAGCAGGTGGCTGGCGCAGGAAGTGATGCTCTCAGACAACGGCTTAAGGCTGCAGTTAAGGTAAGGAACTCGCACTTTTCTTCACTCTTAAATTGAAATAATATTTATTGATGTCACTGAACTATGTTGTTGTAAATAACGGCAGCCTGAGGCAAGTGCAGACGTATTGAGCGAGGCTGTTCTTGATGATCTTCTGGAGGATGCGGCTCGAGCTGCGTGGATGACCGAGAGGCAACAGGTGGCTGAGACTGAGGCTGAGAGACTGCTACAGGGACCTACGCTAGAGAGCATGCTGCTGAGGATGGAGGAGATGGAGGTCAGTTTGTGCTGGGGTGAAAAGCGTAGATGTGTGCATAGATGTGTGGGACGATGATGTCATTGAACTAGATGCTTTCTACACACATAGTGATTGTATTACGTCACTTTGGATCTCAGATCATCTTAAAAGGCACAAACATGCACACATACAAAATCTGCCATTGACGACTGAAATGGACCAAATAGATTCATGCTAATTATCTGTGATATTTTGTTACCCAGAGAGACCAGGAGGAAGTACGCAGACGTTTTGCCATGATCTCATACTCCGATCCTCACACATGGGATAAAGGCACAGGTGAGACACACCACCCAGACAGACCATTCACATTTGTCACTAACTCTTAGAACGTAGAATTACGAGTTATCCGTTGTCCTTGAGAGTGTTGTGAGGTCAGTCTCAACAAAATATATGCTCTGGATTTTATGGAGCTGTTAATGTACAATGGTTTCCACCAGATGGCAGCAGTGTCAAACTTCCTTTTTGTTGCAGATACTCGCAGGAACATGTCTAGCTCTAGACCAGCCTCTCCTCAACCGATACGACTGACAAAGCCAGTCTTAAACGAGCCCAGCACAGCTGACATCTTCCTGCAGAAGCCAGTGGAGACGGGGTGAGTGGTTATCGGCTCTGACTGATTTTATAGAGTATTGACAGATACCTTTGGATCAGTTGAATGAATCTCCAGTATATTTGGAGAGGAACAGCACATTGGCCAGACCCTTTTGTATTTTTGCGCTGTAATGTTTGTTTGTTTGTGTAAGGTATATTCAATAGCAGCCAAAAGAAAATCAAATAAATTCCAAAATATCTGCCAGCAATATACCAGTCTCTTCTCTCCCACCCCCTCCTTGCATAGTTCTGCCAAGAGGGAGCAGGAGACGGTTTCTCTCTGCCCAAAGGTTTGGCAACTGCATTTGCTCACTAAATTAATGAGGAAAATTAAAGAATAAAAGGGACGGTCTTAAGGGCATATGAGTTGTCTAAAGGAAGAGAGGCATGATGGGAAATTTAGTGGAACAGGTTCAATAGATACATTAGAAGATTATAGTTGTTTCTTCTCTTCGCCACAATGAGGTCCCAACTCTGTGTGAGTGCAGTGTAAACGTTCAACCTCCACGCCCTCTCGCTCGCTCTCAGTGTAGGAGAGCAATGTCGACACAGACTTCAAAGCACATCACATGACTGATCTCAGGGCATTAAACTGAGTCGTTACAAACCTTCCCATCATGCATTCTATCTGCTACATTGTGTATAGCTAACAAAATCACCATACATTTAATCTAATGACTAGCTTCTATGTAACATCTAGAAGGCAGGGCACACATTTTTAGTTAGTAAGTGATGGTCAGAAGTCTGACTTATGCATACATATTTCTGTCATCCTCTACAAACCTAATGAGGAGTTTGAAGCATCAGGCACATTGAAGACAAGATGATTATTGTGGTGCTTAGTCATTGTTATGGGAGCCTGTTGTTTTCTCTGGAATAGCTGCCTGCAGGGTTGGGCGTTTGTTCACTGGTCTCAGGTCAGTGGGCACCATGCTTCACTGGCTGTGCCTTTATGCCGGCTGGCAGTCTGTTTCATGCATCAAAATAAGAAATGGAGTTCCAGATAATAATGACTACATGGTGTAATCCTTTTAGAATAATATTTGTGTTACCACGTCTCTGGGTGTAAACATAGCTCATCAACATTGGTGGTTTGACAGGTGGCCATCCCAGCAAGAAGATTTGGCTGGAAACTAGGGATGTAACGATTCATTCAGCTCACGATGCGATGCGATTCACGATTCTGATCTCACGATGCGATTTATTCACGATTTACTCACGATTTATTTTTACAAAATGAGTTGAAACAAATTAGAAATGAACAACTTCCCTTGCATTATTTCTTAAATGTGTCACGTTTCTTTGCATAATAAAACAATGTTTTATTTCAAATAACAAAAGTAAACTGCGATTTTATAACAAATTAATAATAGAAAAAGTCTCTTTAATGTAAACGAACTAATACTGTCTGTGCTTTTCTTGGATTTTTTGCATTTAAGAAATATCAGCATCCACGTTTGCAGTGAAAATAGCAGCCCCTGCTGTTCAAAGAATGTATTGCGATTCAGTTCAAGCCTCAACCGAATTGAATCGTCACTCATTATAACCGATTTTCAACCGGCTCACGGTGAATCGTTACATCCCTACTGGAAACTCAACCACAAGTTTATATATCTCAGTGTCTTAACCTTGAGTTAGCGGAGTCAAAATTAGGTCAGTTTGTGCATTCCAAACAGTGCACACGCTGTTCGTTTGACTCTTTCCATCTCTTTAAAGAGACAGTTCACCCAAAAATGGAAATTCTGTCACGAATTACTCACTCTCTAGTTGTTCCAAATCCCTATAAATGTCTTTGTTTGGTTGAACACAGAGAAAGATATTTGGAAGAATGCTTGTAACCATACAGTTCTTGGACCCCATTGACTACCATAGTTGTAAAAATGACAATGGTAGTCAAAAGTGTCCCAGAACTGTTTGCTGTCCTACATTCTTCAAAATATCTTCTTTTCTGTTCAACAAAACATATATATAAAATATATATGGAGTCCAAGAACTGTTTTGTTACAAGCATTCTTCTAAATATATTTCTATGTTCATCAGAACAAAGAAATTTATACAGATTTGAAACAACTCAAAAGTGAGTAAATAATGACAGAATTGTTATTTTTGGGTGTACTGTCATTTTAAGCAAGCAAAATGAGCTATTTTGAAGCATGTTAGGGCTTATTTGTTGCCCTGTTTTTGAGAAGTGCCTCTCTCTTTCTCTCTTATGTATTCGTTCATTATTTCAGCACACAACTGGCATACGGGCAAACATGGATGTCATGGGCTTCTGAGAGTCACGGTTGCTTTGAACCTGCTTTTTTATTTATTTTCCCTCATCCAGTCACTTACGCTGACAGAAAAAACTGGCTCTTAAATGTCAACGCACCCTGAGACTTCTCTTCAGTGCTGGAACATGAACAGTGACTGACGCTTTGATTAAGTTTCCTCTGGAGAAATCCCACGAGCTGCTCTGTGTCTGATAGTCAATGCAGAGAATCAGCTAGGCTGGACATCATCCAAGAGAGAACGACTTTAATAGAGATTCTGATGCACATTTCCAGTGTAATAGTCGATATATTTGCATATACACCTATTGTGCTTTAAACTAAGAAGTGTAAAGATGTTGCTAGTTTGTACGTTGCAGATGCCTTTTTGCATAGCGACTAGAAAGCAATATGGGGACAGTCCATTCATTGCGAGGCACAAATCCCCAACCTTTTCCTTATCTGTACCTACTTTATTCATCACTTCAGGATCATCACCTACTGTGGAAAAGTTGCCTGCTGATCAACTAAAGTTTTATTTCATTGACGAGGGACATGGCCGTCGCTAAACGCTTTTCATTTATCTCATCAAATCCATCCAGAGGCAACGTTTAAAGCATATCTCAATTTATCCTGCTTGCTGTGTGTGATTACAGATTAGTCGTTGCTGCTCGATCAAGATATTGCCCTCTTGTGTGTCAAAAAGTTAATTTCGGTCCCTGGTTACAGTCTATCCAATCATCCACTTTCCCTTAATGGGAATCCATCATTATTTCTCTGCATTATACATCGAACTGGTCATTTAGAATCATCCTAATGGCTCAATCAAACTCTCGTTGAGCGTTTCTCTGGCTTATTTACATCAGAATGGACGATTATTGGGCGGATGAGGCAGCGAAAGATAACACTCGTGATAAATGAATTATTCAAAGCATTATGGTAATGACCTCGGATTTTAGTGCGGAAGCTTTTAGGATTTATGACGGGAAACTAGTAAATGTTTATTTCCGTGTGAAATGTGCAACTGGAGGGGGCGGAGTCTCGAAGATTTGCATCAGTGTAGCACAAGCTCACAGGAAGTGAGTTCAGCATTGATGCTGATTAGTGCATTCAGTTTATTATTTGTTGTGTAATCTCTGATTACCTGTACAGACTGCACTTGACAAGGAAACACTGCAGAGTTTGTAAACTGCGCACACAAATATACACCAGAGCAAACAGAGCAGGGATTTTGCTAGATAGTTGTAATGAATGTGTTTGTTTTAAATGGTTTTATTCTAAGAGCCATTTTGGTGTGATGAAAGAGCTAGGTCTGTTTACACTTGGAAAAATCAATCTACAAATTGCAGTTTTAGATTCACGTTAAGCTTTTAGTTAAACAATAAAAACATTTAACATTGGAAAGATTAAATTTAAACATTTAGCACACACTTTCATCAAAAAATAATATATATTAACAAGATGTGCCACTGCCATTATAATGAATGGGGAGGAGTGCAACGGCCAATATGGCTGCTCTAGCACAGAAAGTCCCACCTTCCAGTAAAAAGATCCAATCATCAATAGATGAAGACTGACGATTCTCTGGGGCGGGGCTATTGTGAGGCGTTTGTAGGTATGCGTAATAGCTGAAGCGACTTTAAAAAGGGGATTTTAGCACAATTTAAGCTTTTCAAACCAAAGTTATGGTACAGTCCATATCATGTTTAGATACTGTAGATAGATGGCCGGCAACTTTTTTTAAAACGTTGGCGGGGAAAGAGTTAAAGAAGGTAACCTCAATTTCTTGTTAGCATTGATGTGTCATGAACATACAGAACCATTCAATCCAATGTAACGTGTAAGAAAATCCCACAAACCATTGTTGAACGCAGGAGCATTAAGAACAGAAACCCTTCTCAAGAGTGTCGGCTGATGATCTGTGACCTTACAGAGAGGTTATAAGAGCGGGAGGTCTCCACAGAAAGAGTGTCCAGCACATCTGAGACGGTCTCTGATCCCCAGCGCTCATTTAAAGCTCTAAGAGATCAATGGAGAGCCGATGGTGTGAGGTCTGTCTTCAGTTTGATCCTCATTCTCTGTTCTTTAACCTTTAATGTCACATCTCCATCATTCTCTTTCTTTCTCCCCATCCACATGTTCAGTTCAATCTGGCCTTTTGACAGGAACCTTGCAGCTGGTGATGGGCTCCCACCAGATAAATCGAATAAATCTGGAACCCTAAAGCTTTATCGTTTTTGATCTGTCCTTCTGAATATTGATAGAGCTGTGGTCAGCCAGACTCTTCACACGTATCGTCTGGGTTTGCGCAAGATAATTGTAGCTGCCTCACTTCTGATCGGGGAGGACTGAGAATGGAAGATCTCATCTCAATAGTTGCTCGGTTGGGGAAGAACCGCTGGAATACTTGATTTGAAATTGTTGGGCACTCACGTTCGCAGACATACTGGATTGTATGCACAAGCACGTCGCTCTGCCGTCTCGTATAAATTCCGTGTTGAGCTTTGAGAGTGTGTTTCTTGGTTGTGAGGCAGAAGAGAAATTTGGCCTTTATTTTTGGATCTGCTGTGGGCATGTTTTGACAGAAGAAAGAGAGCCTTTGGCACTTCATTATGCACACGTCTAGTCACCTTTACATCTTGCAGATATATGACCCCCATATGCTAATTTCTTTCTACACCTCATGCGACCTTACTTGTTTCAGAATCAAATTACACAAGTTCCCGCCTCCCAATTTGCATTCTTAAATTAAACGCTTACCTTGACCGTCCTTTCCAACGGTTCTTGCTTTCTTCCTTTCTGTAATTGTTGGCATTGTGCAGCCACTCAAAGGTTTGAGAGAGTTCTGCACTTCCGCGGTCTGATACACTTGGGGTAGCTGTTAGCCAGAGCAGTTTTCTATTAGCTGGACAAAGAAGGCATCTTGCGGGAACGGTAAAGGGAAAGTGATTGCACAATAGCAGCGCCGGCCCCCATAATGTTCCATTAGAGAATAAATGGCCCTTGTACGCTGTTGGCAGCCTTGCGCATTGTGTCTATAGGCTGCGCTTGCGAGGGACCTGGAGTGGAGTGTGAGGTCTGTCTTGGCGAATGTGCTTCTGTTGAGGTTCATGTGCTAAATGTGAGCATGACGAGTGCTGGTGCCTCACAGGAGCTGATTATGTCAGAGGACTGGTGCAGATGAACCTTTGCATGGTGCTTTGAGTACACATGGAGGCTTTTTCTCCCTAGGAACCGTGTGAGGGATGATGCTGGGTTGTCTACGCGAGTGCTTTTGATTCCAGATTTAGCCTCACTTAAAAGGCAGCAGTGTAATAGATGGGCATATCAATTGAGAGCTTTAATTTGTTATGATTGTGTTTGGATCAGCGCTGCCTCGCTGTCATTTATTCCGTTAATTGAAGTTGATATGAACATCTGAAGCACAAGAGGTGCTGCTTTATAGGTGATTGTAATTCTATACTGTTACCCTGTTTTATACAGTATGTGTTTTATTACTATTATCAGCAAAATTATAAATATTGAAAAAGATTTTAATTAGATATAGGTAATAAGACTTTATTAGAAGAAGCTGTCCTTCTGAAACCTTGTATCTCCATATTTCGTGAATAGTTTTTGCCGTAAATAATTATTATTAGTCACCCCTTTGTCACTGGGTTTTACAAATATCTAACTTATTAAAACGTGCTTGTCAACTTATGTAATCATTTTCTGAAAAACAGCAAATTTGGACATACGAGGATTTCAGAAGGACAGCGATGATATGACTGTTTAACAAGACATTAACATTGCAAAAATGAATTTCTTACTTATTATGAATTGCTTTGACCTTTAGAAGTATTTCAAGCGTATTTTTCTTACCCCCCATGGCAAATTTTTTAGTATGTTAACATAATCATACTTAATTTTTGTTATTTGTTTCTGAAAACAAGAGTTAATGGGTAGCTGACAAATAAACTGTAGATGTGTCCTATGGTGTGACGGCAAAACGAACAATTAAGAGAAATCTGTATGCTATTTTATATGATATAAATAAATATATATAAATAAATATCAGACCATAAGACACATGTATAGTTTATTTTCAACTTTCTTCAATCATAGGTCACTTTCCTTGTCAAGTAAATGTATCTTGATTTAAGAATTTTTTGATATTTGTACTGAAAAATGACAAAAATACAAATGAAGAAGTTCAGATTTTGCAGCCTAATACAGGCTATAACAAAATCAAAACAATACACCATAATTCCTATAAGACAAAACTTCTGTTGCTACAGGGCAAGAGTTGTTAACCTTTCTTAAAGGAGCAATGTGGAGATTTTAGCTGCATCTAGTAGTGAGGTTGCGTATCGCAACCAACAGCTCGCTCCACCCCTCCCCTTTCGAAACCCTACGGCAACTGACACAGGACAAACATGCGTTACGTTTACACTTCTTTGCCGAAGGAGATAACGTTTTTACGAGATGTAGAGCAGTTTGTCTGTTTAGGGCTACTGTAGAAACAACATGGCGAATTCCATGTAAGGGGACCTGCGGTGTATGTAGATAGAAATAGCTCATTGTAAGGTCATAAAAACATAACACTTCTTTATGTATACACCTGAAGACATAGAGTATGTCTAATGTATATTATATTGCATTTCTGTCAATAGATCTTCCAAAGAATTACACACTGGACCTTTAAATACCTTTTTAAGGGTTTTTAACTAATCGCCCCTCTAGAGTGAACACTTGGACTAGATTTGCCTGGTAACAGTTTAACACTTTTGCTTTTTTTGCAGAGCGGTATCAGAGACATCAGTGCTGGATGAAGATTCTTCTGTATTTAATGACCCCAGTCATGCAGTCACAGCAGGAGTAAAGAAGACAGGAGGGCTTTACCTGAGCGTGCCACCCAGCATGCAGAGGAGCATTCAGAAATACAGAGAGAACCACGATGCCTTCCTGCAGCTGCTCTCACACGAGGCTGTGGGGAACTTCAACCCCTGAGCCATAGCAGACAGGTTAGAGTCTGATGATGACTTTATTATTTTATGCTGTGTTATGCTTTTACTGCAGTAGGGATGTTACATAAACTGCTTAAATGTTAATTTCAGAAATGCAGTTTAACATTCTACAAAAAGCAAACTGAAATCACCATGCTTATGAAATCACATACGAGTGATGCACTTTCAGTTACATCATTAACAAAAAATTCCCATCTCAAATGATTCCAGAGTGAATTCTGTTTAGAATGCAGATGACCTGTTAAAAAAGTGAAACTGTTTTAAATAATGGACTGACAGTCATTGACCCACAGATATCAAACATTAATTCGCTTTCATTTGGTGCCAATCACTCTAGAGTTTCCTGTCATATCTACATTGATTTAGTTTGTGCTGAAGACACCTTCACGGATGTACACGTAGTAAAACTAAAGCTTTTCTGTTTGCACCACAAGCAATAACAGATTAGTCATAAGCCCCACCACGATTCTCACAGCGAGTGAGTAGGAGTTGATATTGTTTACTGCCTGGCGGCTATAATGATCCTCGCACACATTGCCATTTTAAATGTAAATATTAGCTCTGTTTTTTTGATGGGTGCTAATGTGGAGCGTGCTCGGTGCAAATGAGCATCTTTGTTGTTTTGCTGGCACTCCTGCACGCCCACCCTGCCATTAACATACTTAAGAGAATTTTTAAGTTGGTGCAGTGCGGTGGATATTTATCAACACCTCCGCGCAGAGTACACTTTTAACAAAAGTGCGAAAGGGGAACAGAGAAGCTCCACGTCATCCTGGCACCGAGGACTTGATCCTCTCGCCATGGGCTGTGTGGGTGGCAAGAAGGATTGTTGCAGAAATCATTTACGAAAGTGAGGAATCTAAAGCGAAAATATCGTTTGAAAAAAAGGAGAGAAATGAACCTGGAGGATTGAGTTATGGACAAACAAGAGCTATGGGGTTATTTTTGCAGAGGTCAACGTAGCACCATAGAGACTGTGGATGGTTATTATTCTAGAGAAGATGTGAAATGTCACCGCAATTAGTGCTGCTGCTGGGAATGGGTGCGGGCACCTGTGAGTCTGCGGTGCATTGTGGGTAATAAAAGCCTTGGAGGTAGTCGATGCCTTGAGTGAGCTGAAATTGACTGGATTCCAGATAGCTCTGCTTTTTTACACAGAGGTAGTGTAATTCTGCCTCAAAGGAGGGATTTAGAGCTGCTATGAATTGAGATGAGCTAGGTTTCTTGGGTATTCTTGTCCCATTACTGTCCTAAGACATAGGAAACCAATTCTGAAAAAAAAGTCATTTTTAGCACTATGAGACTAAAAGTCTATAGCAAAAATCTCATTTAATGTGCTGCAATGATTTTGTTTTTAAAGAATCTTCCCAGATATTTTCCTTATAATGGACATAGTGACCATACATTGTCATGTCAACTTCTAAAAAAAATAGTTATCACAAGTGTATGATAGTATGATATTAAAGGTCCAGTGTATTAAATTTAGCAGCATCTAGTGGTAATGTTGTGAATTGCACAAAGCACTACAGCGGCTGACACAGGGCTAAGATGCCATCATGTTTTCACTTCTTTGCCGAAGGATATAACATATTTACGGAACATTACGGAACAAAGCATTTCTGTCAATAGATCCTCCAAAAAAATTACACACAGCAGCCTTTAAGTAACATAGTATATTACGTTTTTCAGTCAGTCTGAACTAATGTATAGAAAATCTATGTGAAGATTCTCAAGTTTTCATTTCTTTTAAAGTTAAGTGAAGAGTGAGAGGTGTGTGATAATGTAATTCTGTCTTCCGTTGTTTCTCTCAGTCTGGCCGAAGAGCTGATGGGTGAGGCTCTGGCTGATGTGGCAGCAGAATTCCAGGATGTTTGTGAAGAGTATGCGGAAGCTGTTTTCACTTCAGAATTCCTCCAGCCTGTCCAGTCCCCCACTACATCAATGTCATAGTTACTTAAAGAAAAGCTGCAGCCAGCTCCATTATATATGACATTGTAGTTTATATTTATGTTGTATATTTTGTATTTTCTACTTTTTTATCAACACTTTCATGTTTAAGATCAGGGAAATTCAAATCATTGAAAACAACCCACTGTTTAGAGCCTACCTTTGTCTGAAAAATATATTTCTTTTGAAACACAATTCCTTTGTGTGTGCTGACTATGAAACGCAAACAGATGCTGTGTAGCATACAGGTAACAAATGTGACATCAATGTGCCATAATCCATACAGTGCCTTATGCATTAGACTCTTGCTATTGCTATGCAGCGTTGACAAAGCTTACGGTTCTAAAGAAGCTATTACATTATCAATGCATTATAAGGTTTTACACTTTTCCTAAAAACATCTCCCTCGTGAATAAGCATGAATCTGTTGGCTCTTTTGTGTACTAATTTCTCACACTTGTTTTTTTTCTATGAGCTAATTGTCTTAAATTCACTAATCTCTCCAGATGTTGTCCTGAATGCTCATTGTGATCGGATCAGGTGATGTATTTAGAATTATGTGTGTTTAGTTTGTGTCGGTTACTAAGGAAAGGGCAGGACTTCAGATGTTAGTTTGGGAATGTGCTCTGACAGGACACAGGCTCAGTGCACTAGTCTTAACAAATATGTGTTGCATTCTTTCCACAAAGGCTGTGTGTGGAAATGTGCACGCCCACACCCTTTATATAACCAAGAAAGACTAAACATCAGAAAGTTGTATAGTCATGTGTTTATGCATATGAAATTAGGATCCGTGTAATATTGTGTGACTGTTTTAAAGTATCAGTTGTCTCCATATTTCATGAATTCTTTGTGTGAATTCAGTGAACAGATGTCAGGTTAAATTTCTCACTGTTGGTTTTTAAGCGACAGTTGTTTGTTGCAGATGCGAGTCAGGTAACTCCCTCATGTTTCTAAAACCTACTTATTTGTGAGAAGTGCCAAAAGCAATGTAACAGCAGAAATAACTGCATTCGCCAATAATTTTCACACTTTATTCCACTATAACAAATGCTGTGACATACAATGTTTGCTTGTTTTTTGTGCTGTTTAAAGAAATCAAACCTGTACAATATTTATTATTTCATAATCATAAGTTACAATGATAATAAATGTTTTGAAATGACCTCCAGATGTGTGCAAATACAATTCTTGGTGCTGTGGATGAAATTGCTTTTAAAGGAATAAGTCAAAATAAATTGAATTGCCATTTTTTCAGTGACCAGCTGTTGTAATCAATGTTATCTATATTTCTGCTTGTCATGCCTCTGTAGGCTTTTTCTGTTGCTGCTCATACCAGAATCCCAATGCAATGTTGCAATGTTTTGAGTCCGAAGTGTTTTGTCACTGGGTTTCCTGACTGATACAAATAGGCCAAGTCCCTGAAGGAGTGGGTTAAAGCAGCATGGGCAGTTCCCAGGCATTTAAGAACTGTTTCCTTACTTCCCCTCTAGAACAGATTGTGATTTATTGCTCAGTGGGTATACTGTTATTCTACAGCTGTAGTCAGACTGGGCTGAAAATCAAATACAAATTTTGTGGTGGTGGTATGTGTGTGTGGCAGGGTGGGGTGCAGGTTTAATAATTACATAATAAATATTTGTGTTGAATAATAGTATATGCACATATGAGTCCATATTAAAGTGTGGTGAAGTTACCATCTGACAGCTAGTGCAAGGCTCATTTTTTATGGTGATTACAACCTTACATTAATCAGCTGAACTGCTGTTAGATGTACTGTGACCGAGTAAGTTATTTAAAGTCTTGAGGATTGAGTGTGACATTATGATTTATGAACACTCTTATTTTCTGCACAATCATCTTACCACTGGAGTAAAGAGATATCAAGTCATATTTAGGTTTACTTCACAATGCTAAGCTTTGCTCAGTTATTTAGAAAGTCACCTGGCTGTGATCACCACTTGTGTGATCTTCTCCTGGGTTATTATTAAAGAATGCGCTATAGACAGTTTCAGCTGCAACAACATAATAAACGTTATGTGGTCCAAATTTAAAGGTGGGATAACGTGATATGTCATGCATTCTGACTTCTTTTCACGGTTGAACGTGCAGGCTTCTCATGCTTAACAGGGTGAACTTGTTAAAAACCGAGTTTGACGTGTGACGTAGTATTTCTGTGCTTGATACACTCCCCCAGCACTCCAACATGTTTTGGAAAGTTTTTTAAAAGTCTGGAAAAGCATGGCAAGGCGAAAGAAAGAGCCCGCCCACACGCCAACCGATGAGCAAGACCCGCTTACCATCAAGATTGTCTGCGCTGCATCAAGAATGGCTGCGCTGTGGGCCTTCAGCTGCTTACTCTTGCGATCGTGAAGTTTAGGTGTGTCTGTTTGTACACGGCATTTCAGTGATGGATGTTATATAAACAGTGGATATAACACTGGATTTGGAGATCGTTTGAAACTGACAGATGCTTGGTCCCAGTGCTAAAACATGCCGGACGTGAACTGCACGCGGTAAGTCAAACTAAGTCATATGTTTGTTCGTGTACGTGCATAATATAAAAAACACGAAGGGATTAATGCAATGATGTGTTGTGTGCTCGTGCTGTAGTTTTTCCGTCCCACTGCCTGCCTCCAGCAGCTCTTGTTTTTCCGGAAATAATCTTACAGCTGCATCTCTCTTTTATAAGTTTGATCAAACTAAATACTCTTTGAAGATATGACGTATGCAACATAGGCACTCAAGATTATTATGAAATTGGAGTGTGTGTGGTATGTGGAAAATACAGCGTTTTTGAACCTTAAATTGTGTATACACATTGCATTACATGTAAAACAAACGATAATATTCGTTTTAGCCGTGTCATATGGCCCCTTTAAGTAGTTTTAAATGGATTTAATACAATTAATATACTGTAAAATATGAATAAAATTAATACTATTATACAGTTCATATAAAATAAATTGTTATATTACAACCAAACCGGAAGTGTGCAAAGGATTGTGGTTGAATGAAGGACACGAAAGTACCTTTGATGTAGAAACACTCTAAATTACGTTAATTTTCAATTGGCATACTATCATTTAAAGAGACGTGAATATATTTAACCCAAAATCAGTTGATTGTTGTAAGTGAATAGTATTAAAATCGTGAACGATGCCTTCATCTATGCCTGCATTCTGCAGTGCGCATGCGTAATCAGAGCGTTAGCAAGCTAGATCCTACTCGTAAAGCAGAGAAACGCTAAGTTTGAATGTTTTGCTGACTTCAGAAGATTTCACTTCTTTAGTCCTAAAAATAACAAACTTATTTTTTTATTCCTGTCTTAAAAGAACTGCTATTTACGTCTGAAAATATTAAGGCTACTTAGTTGTTATTGCACGGCAGATATTGCATGACGTAAATAAACAATAACTAGTGACGGCGGCTGCTCTGAAGACTGCATAACGCACTTGGCGTTTTCCAAGTTCATTGCAACGTTGTGTCACACGGCTCGCGCAGAGCCGCTGGAGGCAGTCGAACCTCGAGCTCAACAGGAGGAGGAGGAGAGAGGACAACAGCAAAGTCTGCACACACACAAACAGTGGTTACTTCAACACAAGGATCCACCTAAGCGTTCATGGATACTCCCACCATCGCATGTCATTTCCGCGGTAACCTTCAACATGAAACACCCGTAGGCTTTAAACAGCTTCTCCCGCGTCCAGCCTCCCCGCGCGCAGACAAGGACAGAGAGAAGAGACTGCGTGCCTACTGTCCAAACTAACAGCAAACACACACCGGGCGTTGAAAGCGCATTGGACAACATGTCTAAAGAAACCAGAGGAAAAGGTAAGAGATATTTGCGTGTTTGCATATGACATGTTATCAGCATTCAGAGTCAGTTTACTGTGTTCACGTTGCGCGTCAATCTGTTGGAATGCGCGTGATGGTCCAGGGATGTGTCTCGCAACCTAGTTGGTTGTCCACCTAGACAACATGTTTCAGCTTTTGACCGTATAAATTCTTTGCAGATAGACAGCTCACTTGGTTTTGAGACAGCCCGAGTGTTTGCTCGCTTTCATATGTCATGAACACTCTTCAACGAGACATGTTTTTAACCAGACATCAGTTCACAAAGTAGTCGAGATGTTTCCGAATGACAGATAGGGGATGATTTGGGGTTTTGTGAATAGTGTCATAGGAATATAAGATGAGTAAATCATTTAAAGAAATTAGGACGTTTTACTGTATGTTTCTCTGGGTATTAATATAAGTTGCATCTATAGCCATAAATGTGATTCTGTCATTTGTTACTAGAGGATGGAAGGCTGGCATGTTCAAGTCATCTTTCATTATATTTCATTAGATCTTATCTGGAGAGTCGTGGTCCATAATCAAAATCCGTATTGTTCCCAAATAGGCTTTAATCAAGATCATTTGAATTATTTGGGGGATACCCCCCCAAAAATTAAAATTCTGTCATTTACTCACCTTTCAGTTGTTCCGAATCTGTATACATTTCTTTGTTCTGATGAACACAGAGAAATATATTTGGAAGAATGCTTATACATTTACATTTATACATTTGGCAGACAGATTTTGCTCCCCATTGACTACCATTGTAGAAAAAAAACAATGGTAGTCAAAAGTGCCCCAGAACTGTTTGCTGTCCTACAGTCTTCAAAATGTCTTCTTTTGTGTTCAACAAAACAAAAACATATATAAAGTAATTTTTCCTACCAGGGGAGTCAATGGGGGGCAAGATCTGTTTGGTTACAATCATTCTTCCAAATATCTTTCTCTGTTCATCATTGAAGTGTTTGTTTAAAACCGGGACGCAATTCGAATGAAATGTCATCTGTTCAAAAAGCCATTGATAATCCACTTCCAAAGTTAAATGTTTTCCTTCTGTATGGTCTGCACCACATTCTGCTTGTGATGCAAACTGTAATGGTGATGTTTACAGTTTAAGAAGTAGTTTTGTTCAGGACTTCAGTGAGGAGTATGTCATCAAAGATTCAAGGTTATGTTTTTTTTTAGTGCTATCTTACAATTTATTCTGTTGAATTTCGAAAATATTATGATCGCAAGATTTTTGCTTTTAACGTGGTTTGTTAAATGGATAATTCAGCCCAAAATGTTGTCATCATTTATTCACCCTCATGTTGTTCAAATCTGACTCTTTGTTTTGTTGAATACAAAATAAGATATTTTGAGAAATGTGACCATACAGTGGAAGTCCATGGGGGCCAATGGTGTTTGGTTACCAATGTTTTTCATATCTTTGTGTTCTGTTGAAGAAAGTCATACACAAGGGTGAGGAATTGGTCAAATAAGTTTAATTTTTGGGTGAGCTATCCCTTAAACATCTGCATTTCTCAGCATGTGGCGTCTTTCTTCATATACACACACATTCTGAATGTGTGAAATAATAGAGCTCGCTGTGATCTTTGTGTGACAGCTGTGCTGTGCTTTTTTTTTTTTAATATAGGTAGAGCAGTTTGCATATGTTGGGTGAAGGAGGTAATATCTTGAGACTGCTAATAAGCTCCCCTTTCTTATCTCCTCCAGTATATTCTTCCCAGATCAGCAAGAAGTTCTTTGCTTTGTGGGAAATGTGGGAAGTTAGTATTTGTTTTTGTAGCAGTGGTTAATGTTATGAATTTCTTTGGTTTAGTTACTTCTTTTCCAGAGGGGTCTGAGTCACTGGATAAGAGCTGTTGGTCTGTTGCCAATTATGCGTGAACGCTTCCCTAGATCAAAGAGTTTGCTGATTTGGACAGGCAGGAATTGGACAGATGTTCACAATTGCACAAGTTTTTCCATAATCAAAATGTTGATGGCAAATAGCAGTCATTTTCATTTTAAAACTGATTTCTTAAGAATTTTTGTTTAGTTAGTACCTGTTTGCACAGCTCAATAAAAATCGTTCAGGTAATGGCTGGTAATCATTTATATATTATGGACATTAATTAAGGATCAGGGTCCGAATTCACTAAACTGTTCTTAAGACAAAATATAGGATTGTTCTTAAGATAAATTATAGGAAGTTCGTAAGAATTTTCCTTCTTAAGAAGTTTTGTAATATCTTCTTAAGAACAGCTTTATTTTTTTTCATAAGAATAAAATGACATATGCTTTGTAAATCAATCTTGAGGGAAAGAAATGTAAGAGGTCTTAAGAGGTTTTTTCGGGAATACAAAATATTCCTAACTTTTTTCTTAAAGGAAACGTTCACCTCAAAATCAAAATTGTTTTATTTTTTACACACCCACATGACGTTCAGCATGTTTTAAGACCTCCTGGCGTCTTCGGAAAACACAAAGATATTTTAGGTGATTTCCAAGAGATTTCCAGGCCTCCTCATAGACATCATGGTTATAGTTGTCAAGGCCCAGAAAAGTACTAAAGATATCGTTAAATTGGTCCATCAGCTCATAGTGGCTCAATTTAATTTTTTTGAAAGCGACGAGAATACTTCATGTGCGAAAAACAAACCAAAATAACGACTTTAATCAATATATTCTCCTGTCTTCTCAGTCTATGGTGCGACTTCGACGCATGCGCATTCGGTTGGGCAAAAAAGTGCAAGTCTTCCTCAATATCGAAATCGTCAGACATTTTCCGGTCCAGAGTATGCTCAAACTAAACGCCAACTTACCTGGGTAAAAACCCAAACCGGCTTTGTGATATTGGCCTCTTGTCTTCAGTCCTGTGCTGGTTCGTTTTGACTCTCACCCCGAATCTATGTCCGCCAAGTTCCTGTCTTGTTCCCCCTAAAGAAGTTTATTTTGCTTTAGTCCTTGTTTTGCCCCCTCGTGGGAAGTGTTTTGTTTGAGTGTTTTTTATCTACCCCTGGTTCTTGTTTTCCTGTTTGCCCCATCGTGGGCTGTTGTTTATATAAAGTCTTTTGTTCATTTGCTTTCTGCATCTGGGTTCTTTCTTGTCGGTTTCT
Organism: Triplophysa rosa; assembly: GCF_024868665.1. Lineage (NCBI taxonomy): Eukaryota > Metazoa > Chordata > Actinopteri > Cypriniformes > Nemacheilidae > Triplophysa > Triplophysa rosa. Next base: position 15,158,964 of record NC_079903.1, on the reverse strand, counting down.
TGACACAAAAGTGCCCCAGAACAGTTTGCTTTCCTACGTTCTTCAAAATATCATCTTTTGTGTTCAACAGAACAAAGAAATTTATAAAGCAGTTTTTAAATTGAGTAAATGAAGCAATTTTAAGTAAATGAGTAAGACAGTTTTCATTTTTGGGTGAACCGTTCCTTTAAGTGATGGGACAGTGGGGTGTTATGATGTCACGCTAAGGTTAGCTTATGAATATGAATTAGGTTGTGCATTAATAATTTAAGACTTACTGTTTAATAACTTCAAGTGAACTAACGTGTCCTAAAGGGACTTTATATGACTGCAGCAGAGCAGCCACTAACCTGAAATTCAACCGAAAACCATAATGCCATGTTTGTCTCAAGTGTAGCTTTGCTTGTTCTTGAAGCTTCAAAGGAATGTGAATACCCCCGGCACGAAATTCATTTCACTGTGCGCTTGTCCCATCTACTATGGCTTTATAAAAGAATAGGCTCTTTGGAAACTGAAGTATAAGAATTAAAAGCTGAATATTGTAAATAATGACACTGAATAGAAAGACATGATGGTATGCAATGTCTGAATGGACGTTTAAAAGGCAGAAGTGGGAATGATTCGATAAGTAGCTCTGCTGTCCTGCTGTTGCATGTTTCTGTGGACATGCAGAGGTCAGGAGTATGTCCTTCAATGATGTATATTTAGTATTGGCCACTCAGGAAGTGACCTTTTAGTGGCTGATAAGTGAGTAGCATTTTTGTTCTCAAGAAGCTTGTTTTCCTGGTTTTGGTAGAGACGAGTAAAAAAACAGGGAATACTGATTGTGTTGTTCGCAGCAGCAAGATTGAATTGCGGGTTTGCTTGTTTTTGCCAATCCAATTAACGTCACCTCACTCAAGGTGTTTTTCACTTGTGGAGCACCTGTGATGTACATCCAAATGAAAACTGCATTATTTTTTTCTCCGTTTTTGTTGTTGTTTTGTTTCCACTAATCTTTTTTTATCGGGGTTTGATTGAAGCCGTGCTGACAGCGTGACAGTGTAATGGCATTTTAGTCAATAGTGCTCGCTATATCTGTGGATGTCAAATGGAAAGACTCGGATGATCAAGCATTAGCTCTTGGCAAACAGATCATTGTATTTACCTTCGGTTTATTTTGTGACTGAGAAAATGAAGGTCTATTTTCATCCACAAACCTTGTAATTCAGCGTTTGCGACACCCACACCGTTTTGTGCTTTTTATTTCTGTTAAAAGCATTGAAACGTGGCTTGTGAGTCGTGCCGCGAGACTAAGCAAATGATAAAAACTGTACTCCTATATTTTTTTCTATAACTTCAAGGCTGTTCTGCACAGGGTACCTTATACAGTGTTATTTAATAGATGTCTCACGAATGGAAATAGAACATTTACTAACACTTACTTTCAGTTTTCATGTTGGCGAAGGCTAGTTGTTGGGTTTAGATGCTCTAAAGATTTGTCTTTTGTAATGAGATGACAAAGTTCAACTCTACAGTTATTTGATTTTACTCCGTTGACTAACTAGACGTGGACTCAGCAGTTCTTTAACAGAAATCCTTTGGTATACTAATGTTTTACTGAGATCCCAATACAGTATCTGTTTGTGTTGTAGATCAGCCTTTCCCAACTGGTGGCCTTTGTGTTTCAGGTCTCGCAGCTAGAAATATTTAAATTATGTAGGTGATTTTATTCAATTTTAAAGCTGAAAATAGAAAAAATTGTTAGCGTAAAATAATAACTAATAAATCATGACATTTCTCAGCTAATGAAATATTTTTTGTGCATGTTCACTTTGAACGGTTGAACTGTGAAACTACCATATTTTAATCTTGGGCGAGTTGGTAAAAGAATGAAGCATTTTAATCTCAACAGGTGGAAACCTGCCTGATATCTGTCACCCTTCTATTTCAACCAATTAGAGATGATGTTCCCATTCTTGGCAATTCTCCAGAGAAACAAGGAAGCGTCAACATCTCACTCGTGTGTTGCTCATGTTCGTAGCCTTAGGTGTTCATTAAATTGCCACGAACTACCTGACACTCCATTACAAATGTAGCAATACAATGCAGATATCACATTCGTAATGTGTTCCAGCGAATTCGCACAATGATTTGGATAGAGCGCTGTGCTAAAAATAGCCGTGCACGAGAGGCAGCGACAGACTCGCTGCTACCCTACGGTCCTGTTTGAGAGAGAATGACAGCCTTTCATGACAGTCTGTAGTGCTGCAGTTTGGCTCTTGTCTGTGTTTTCAGACAATTCAGAGTTTCAGGGCTTTTTTGATGCAATTGAGATGTGAGATGACTAATCAGATTTTGCAGATGTGAGACTATGTATGTAGTTAATTAAAATTGTATTGTTTGCGTGTACCCTGGGAATCAAACTCATGACTCTCGATGTGTCTAGCACCGTGTTCTACATGTTGAGGTAAAATGCACTCTGAGAATAGGTGCTTTGAATTCATCCTCTCAGAAGCACAGCATCTACTGCCATACACGTTTAGACAGACTTCTCTGGATATTGCATCACATCATTCCATCAAAGATGTTGTGTTTTTAAGACTGGCTGTCAAGTTACAAACAGTCCAGCTTTTTAAAAGGCGTCTTGAGACCTCTGCATTCTGTTCTGTTTCACAGCACTATGTAGTTTTTGAACACAATAACACACCTTACGTAAACATCCCCCGAGACCAGATCTGTGTTATTTAATCTAGAACTTTTAAGACTAAGATTTTGAAAATATGTAGTTTTGCACACCTAGCTCACAAAACATAGCTGGCCATTTAACGATGAGTTTTTTGTGATCGACAAATCATCCTGACCCATGCTCGTGCTATTGATTCAGACGATGTTCATGCGTCTTGACGGTCAGGCTGCTGAGATAAAAAAATGCAGAGTAAGTAACAGAAAGGCTTTGATTTCCTCTGAGATTTTACGTCTTGAGAGTTGTGTGCAGATGTGCTTGGCTGAACAGCCTTGTCCTATTACAGATGAGATTCTGAAAACTGATCCGAGCTCGCAAGCAAGATGGCAACGCTGTCTCATTAACAGAACATTTCATTACGCATTTTGCATTTGCGTTTCCTCTGTTATGTAAATCAATGTCCGCTTTCTGCGCTCATGCATTTTGTAGCATCGTTTGATTTAGTGAGGACACTAAACCTAAGAACACCCAGTCGAGTGGCTCTGTTCCTGCAGCTTTAGTCTCAATCCCCTCTTGATGCTCTGACTCTGCAGTATGGGAGACTGCAGCGGGTGAAGCGAATGCAGTCAATTGAGATTCACCTTTGCACATTTTGTGTCGCATTGTAACACATTTCATTGACAACAAGTATCTCAGTGTTTGTTGTTGTGCATTTGACAAAATGTTTGAACTCTGTCCATGTAGCTTAGTTGATAGAGCATTATGTTTGCAACCAAAGGTCATTGGTTCAATACAGAGAACACACTGAAGTCGCTTTACAAGCGTCTACCAGATCTGTAAAGTCTGCACAAACATTTTATACTATTACTACAAGAATGATTAATCTGGTGCACATTCATATAATACAGTTAAACCAAAATGAAATGAAAATGAAAATGAAAACAAAAATGCAAAAAGAAAATAAAGATTAAAATCTAGGGAAAGTTTCAGAACAATAATTACTCAGTATATGATCTGGCAACATCAGTTTTTGAGTTTGTCTGACACTAGCACGGTTCTGCTTTGTAACACAAAGTTATTTATCACAGTGTTTCTTGTGCAATTGTGGCATATGTGCTGTTTCACAGCGTGTGCGGCGCGCCGTGTCAAGCTGCCAAATGGAGGTGTTTACTTGCTGCACGGCACATATGCTGCTGGATTACATGCATGCACACATTTTTTATGCACAGTGAGGAAAGAAAATAATCCTTAGAGTAATTTAGTGCAATCACAAATTGTGAAGGTTAATTGCTTGTTTCTTGAGAAAGGGAGACTTCTGCACAAGGGTCAGTTGTTCAAGTGTGTGTTGTAAAGAAATTTGTGGCAGTATAAAATAAGTTGGATAGGTGGAGATTTGGTGAGATGTTTAAAATACGATGCATGTTTTGATGAAACATTTTGTTGACATGCAAAGCGTTTTTCTCCATAGAAACCTTTTTTTAATTTTAAAACCGATCTGAATTCGGATTGGATGAGCATGCTTGAGGTTTAGGCTTTTACCTGTCAATAATACAACCGCCAAATACTTGTAAATGAAGTAAATTGATCAGGAGTGAATTGAAGCCACCATTAAAATGCTATCAGTCATAGAAAAGCTTCTAGTCTGTTTTTTTCTCACTTGCAAGACTACAATAAAAGTTTACTTCTATGTTAATTAGATTTTGGTAGGCCGGTTTTCACACTGAAATAATATTAAATTGTACTGCAGGTTATTTTGATGGTATATGCTTTAGTTTTTTTTTAAAGTGATTGTGTTGTGGTGGTACAAGTATTACCATGCTTTAGTTACAATATATACAATAAAATATACAATATGCAGATGCACTACAGCTCCCCCTAGTGTCTTCTATAGAGATGTGCAATAATTGCGATGTTCTGAAACCATCGCGATGAGACGAATATTTAATAATTGTAATGCCAACCTCGATCCAATCACAGAATTATGTCAAAAAGTATGCTTTCGTTTATTCTTCCCGTCTTTAACATTTACAGTAAAGCCAGTAGTGCAGAGAACCAATAGCCTCCTTATGTCAAAATAGCCTTTATCTCGTTACTTTCCTCTAGGATGGATTTAACATTGAGGCTGATGAGGAAACGAATGAAGTGGCGGAGAAGATTCTTGAGTGTGCGGATGACAGCATGGGCTTGAAGAACACGAGTGAATTGAAGTTTAGGATAGACGGATGGAGAAGAGCAAGAGAGTGCAAGGAGAGAGGGAGGGTGAGATATAGAGATTACAGAAGGAGAACAGCGAGATTGCTGGAGGAAAGCGGCTCTATCTAGAAAAGATTATGTTTTTGATTAAGAGCCAGTCTCTCTGTTAGTCGTGTCATGGGTGCTTTGAAGAAAATGCAATTTTTGTACCGCGCTGCCTCCTTGGAGAGGGGACATATCACACCTCCATATCGACCCTAATGACAGGCCCTACCACAGCACTCGTGAGACTTGAAATCACATCTAACTCCGGCTGAGAATTAGAGACTTGGATTTTCACAGGTCATGGCGCATATTCTTCAGCTTTGTGTTTGATAGTAGTGTTTGGTGCATTAGTGTGGGCTTGGTGGTTATATGGTGCGTCGAGGGCACAAAGGGTCCGCTCTGAGCTCGGAAACCAAAAATGACCGAGAAAATGAAAGAATGGTTGTTAAAGTGATAGTTCACCCAAAAAAGAAAATTGATTCATCATTTACTGTTGTTAGAATGTTGTTAACTGGCCCCCATTCACTTATATTTTATGGACACAAAACCAATTAAAGTGAATGGGGGCCAGTTAACAACATTCTTCAAAATATCTTCTTTTGTGTTCTGCGGAAGAAAAAGTCATACAGGTTTGAAATCAAAAGAGGGTTAGTAAATGACACAATTTTCATTTTTGTGAACATTTGATTCTGCAGTATATTTGCTTACTAGTGTTGTGTATATTGTATGACCATGCACGGGTAATGGCTTTCGTAAAATATGTTTCTTGCTGAATAACATCACAAATGTTGTTAGTTGAATTGTAGATTTTAGTCAAACCTCAAAAGTTCAATTTGAGAGAGCAGCGGAGTGTATTTTAATGACTGCTTTCTCTTCAGTATGCATTTTACAATTTCACTCAATCCCTCCTTAGGAAATGAAGCAATTAAATAGAAAAGTGCACGTGCCATGCTTACAGGAAGTTGGTCAAGTGATTGGTTCCTTGGCTTTTAGAGAACAGGAAGTGTGTTGGTTTTTCAAAAATGTATCATTCATGAGACAGTTCCAATTTCATGGCTGAAGTTGATTTATTGTTCCTATTTTAGTGCAAAAGCATTGCTTATATGAGTTGCCGGACTGCAGCCAGCCAAACAATGCCTACTGTAATAAAATCCATCTCTTTTCAACTCGGCAATGATTTATAATATTACTTTGATTGTAGCTTGCAATACCACAGCGAGTTCTGCTGGTTTAAGCCAGTTATGGTTTCGGTTTTATTCCTCAGGAAACGTTCCCTATTCTCAGTCTTCGTTCCGGGGTGAGTTATGGAAGAATGCGGTTAGATGTGGAAACGGGGGCTGCTGAATAGGCTCAATTAGACATGCTTTAGTGCAGGAGCAGATATCCATCCTCAACTGGAGACAAACCTCGCTGGACTCCCACATTCAGACTAATCTAAATCACCTCTTTATCTCCTTTGTAAATCTATTTACCTAAAGCTTTAAAAGCCATTTCTCAATGTTTAGACTGCATTAATGACACGGTCCCCTCTGTCCTCCTGCATCCCAAAGGGAAAGCATTTAATCTCCATCGAAGTACTTCCAACAAAATACTGTAAGTGTTATTTGGTTACCTTCACTTATACAAGATTGAGTTGATAAACCTCTTTTCGTTATACACCATTATGATCTTACAATCAGCTTCCTTCTCTATGAGATTTACATACACATAATAGAAACTTTCATACTGAATCTTGTTACAATTAAAATTTCTACTTTACTGTTCAAATGATAAAGTGCCTTTTAATTAAAGTCTGAATTGCCCTTTCTAAGATGAAAAAGGTTTCTAGTTGGATGAATTTCTGATAATGCGTTACTGAGTTTTCTTGCGTGTAATAAAGGAATAGTTCACATATTAAACACAAAACACTTAATGAAAATAAAGTTCTGTGGTTGCTTGTCATTGAAGTTTTAAACTGACTTACTGACGTAATTTTTTTGGAGGATCTATTGACAGAAATGCAATATAATATGCATATCTGTCTTCAGAGGTGTATAAAGACCTTACATAATGAAGCATTTTGTTTTTATTACCTTAGAATGAGAATTTCTACCTACATACCCTTACAAGGAATTCACCTTATTGTTTTTCTACAGTAGCCCTAAACGGAAAAACTGCTCTACAAAGTGCGTTTTGTAAATATTTTATCTCCTTTGGCAAAAAAGCCATAGTGCTTCGAAGGGGAGTGGTGGAGTGAGCCATTGGTTGCAACTTGCAACCTCACCACTAGATGCCGCTAAAATCTCCACATTGCTCCTTTAACACCAGACATTGTTTGGCAGAGCTTGAAAGGTGCCGTGGTCCCGGTAAGGTCCGGACAAAAGCCTCAGGTGCAAAAGCAGATTGCTGTTGATGCAACTGTCAAACACGTTGTGATTTTAATAGAAAACTCTGAAGGTTGGGATACTAATCTCCATGGGGGGCATTAATAGTGTCAGCTTTTGACCTCCTGGCATTGTGAGAGAGATGAAAAGCTCATTAAAGCCAACATGATGGTGATGCAGGGTTCAGCAGCCGAAAAGCCAGAGGGGGAGAATGAAAACAGTGGAACCACACTGAGCCCCAGTAATAGAAGTTGAGACCTCATTGTTTCAGCAGGATGAATGGGATTGTGCGGAGGTCCAGGCACAAGACAGCAGGGGTCACACGCAATTCCTCCACAGTAATGAATATGAGCAAAATACTTTTATTGTGTGGTTGGATCTTTGTTTAATCACTCGTATTTGTATTTGGAAATTGCATCTGATCACTGAATGGAGATAACTGAAATTCTGTAAATAAATACAGTCGTGCTTTAAAATGCGTTTGGTTCAGTGGTTATTTAATTTTTAGCCATTATTTTTTTTTGTGTGTTTGCTAAGGCTGGCGGATGAACTGCTTGCTTTTCCTTGCTTATAATGGAAATAATTCATTGCTTTGAGTAAAGAGGCAATAAACTCAATGCACGGTGCTGCCTACGTATTTACGGTAAAATCTCAGGGTGCGGAAAAGCTTCCGGGTGGTATTTACCCATAGCATGTGCTTTACCAGTGCTCATTTTGGGGAGAATTAACATGTAATATAGATTAGTGAAATACATTGTATTGTTAAAATATTATATATTAAACATGTAGCGGGAGCTATAATACAAAACTTTAGTTTAGTTATGACCTGCAGCGTTTAAATACATACGTGACTGTGGTAGGGCTGTCACGATTATGAAATTTGGCTGACGATTAATTGTCTAGTAAATCATTGCGATTATGACGATTAATTGTCTGTTTTAGAGCTTTGGCATTTAATTCTCATACATTTTTGATTCAGCTTTGAAACGACCATATTGTTCTAAATATAAAAAAAATTCTTGGAAATACATCGGAAAATATTGGTTTATCATATTTAAGGTTTAGGCTTTTACCTGTCAGTAATACAACCGCCAAATACTTGTAAATTAAGTCAATTGATCAGGAGTGAAGCCACCATTAAAATGCTATCAGTCATAGAAATGCTTCTAGTCTGACTTTTTCTCACTCTACAATAAAATTTTACTTCTATGTTAATTAAATTTTGGTTTAGATTAGCTTAAATAATATTAAATTGTACTGCAGGTTATTTTTATGGTATATGATTTAGTTTTTATTGTGTTGTGGTGGTACATTTTACAAGTATTACCATGCTTTAGTTACAATATATACAATAAAATATGTAATATGCAGATGCACTACATCGCCCCCTAGTGTCTTCTATAGAGATGTGCAATAATTGCGATGATCTGAAACCATCAGGATGAGGTCAAACAATCGCGATGAGACGATAATCGTGACAGCCCGATGTAAGCGATGTCTGTTTCTTTAAAGCAAACCTGCATATCAGAGTGATATATCATGTGTCTTACCTGGAACTGCGTTATTGATATCTGGTCAGATTCATACAAATTTGTTTGGTATGCTATATGAAATTTTCCCAAGGTATTTAAGTGGTGAAAATCGTTGATAAACTCTGTGTAAAGATGATGTCATTTATTGTTATCCAGCCTTAACCTTATGTGCTAGATGCTAATAGCAATAGCATCCAAGCTTTCCATGTATTTTTAAACGTATAGTTTAAAGTACTCTCCATTTTGCTAGACGGGGGGGGTGACAGTCTCACAATGCTGATGAACATTGTTTATTGTAATCCGGCGAACTTTATGTAAGCAGTGAATACAAATATTCATCTTCTCTGTCATGTTCACACCTCTAGGTAGAGATGAATGGCTTCCGGTGGTGTAGCGGATGTTTTCTCGCACCCTGAGCGTAAATGTGGAAGTGACTGTGCATTGAGTCTATTGGCTTAGCTGTAATGTGTCAAAAATTATTCTCCCTATATGTTCACTCGCACTGATGCAGATCTGTAATTATTAAATCACGAACCACTTTATATGATTTGAGCGGATAACTTTTGTTTGACTTGTGCTGATTTGTAATTAATGTTATAGCTGCTATCTGTCATTGGATTAGAAAAGTTATTAACTTTAGATTGGAACAGCCCAGGGCCTCTGTGATTATTGGAATGTGTCGTTCCAACGGTTCTCAAAATGCAATTACAGATTATTCGTGCACAAATCAGTGGTTGGAAATAATTCTGTAAAACAGATTTTATGCCTTCTGTAACCAGCTGTGCAAAACAATTCTGGGCAATATATAGTAGCTGTTCCTGTAAATAATTCCTAAATGTGTATGTTTACAAGTACAAAAATATTATGCAGAGTACACAGACATATGTAATGTAAACACAAACTTTTATTCTGGATGAGATTAATCGTTTGACAGCTCTACTTCAAAATTTAAGACAATTTTTGAACTAGTTTTTAAGTTAAATCTAATTGGTGTTATAGGCCACTTGAACTTAAATTATTTTAAACTCTTAAAATCTAGCTGCATTTAGCGCAACCAAAAAAGTCTAGTTTAACCAATTTCAATTTCAACTTCATTTTATAAATTATATGAAATGCAATTGGATCTTTTAAATCAGATTAACATAATTTAAAGTGATAGTTCACCCAAAAAAGAGAATTCTGTTGTCATTTCAAACCTGTATGACTTTCTTTCTTCTGCAGAACACAAAAGAAGATACTTTATAGAATGTTGTTAACCGAACACCCATTCTCTTGCATTGACTTTGTGTCCATACAATAGAAGTAAAAGGGTTCAGCCGTGTTTGGTCACCGACTTTCTTCAAAATATCATCTTTTGTGTTCTGCGGAAAAAAAGTCATACAGGTTTGAAATGACAAGAGGGTGATTACATTATTTTTGAGTAAACTATCCCTTTAATTTCAAGTGACTTCAAGAGCCAATTTGATTTAACTTAAGACCGCTTTTGAACTAAAGATTTTTAGTTGAATGGGGCAATTTTTATTGTATTTAGTATACAGTTGTTATAGTTTATAGCAGTTATTTTTATAAGGTGTGAACAGAACTTTAGACCACGGCTGTTCCCACTCTCCATTTAATTGACTTGACTTGCCTGTGACTTGCCATTTCTTTCACTCTCGTCGTTTTTATTCCCTGGTCCACAATTGTTACACTTGTCGTTCTTAATTAAAACGCATGCGTTCAATTAGTTCCTCACCACTATTCCATTGGCTGTCTTCTCTGTAGCAGTATTGAGTAACGCTGTCATCACGCATGTCTAACTAATTAGTCACACAATATTCAGTAATTCCATGTGCACTCTTGACCTTTGGTTTGATCATATCTTTATCATCTTCTCCCAGCAGCGACCCTACGCAAGCTCAGCGCTTCTCACTGGCGCATGCAGAACATCGCCCAAGAATCTGTTGACAGCTCTGATGATGAGTTTTTTGATGCCCGAGGTAAGTGTCACGTATTTCCCACCCTTTATAATAACCTGATGGCTTCATCTCCTCAGCATCTGGGTCCTACACTATTTTCTCTCTCTTTCTCTCTCCATGTCCATCAAGTGTTGTAAATTACAAGCACCACACACCATCATGGAAGTATGCACTAAAACACTTCCAAACTCACTCAAAAAACACTTGCAGGCCTTTTTCATGAAATAAAAGCAAATGCTAAATTGTGGCTTTCTGTTAGTGTGGATTGTTGTGGTGTGATTGCTGTAATGATTGAACCGTGTAGACGCGTCTGCCCTTCAAGCAACTAGGAAGTCGCAAGCCATGATTGCTAATGTTAGACCACTAATACACTGTTTGCAGAGAGCGAGACTAAATAACAGGCCTTTCCGATCAGAAGGATGAAAACTGGCAGCCATATGTGCTTGTCAGCTATAAGTGTTCCTGCACCAGCAAGCCGAGCGAGTCTTGGACACTAAATAGCTTACGATTTGCCTTTCCAGCAAAATTTCATCATTACTCAAAATCCCCAATCCTAGACCTGGCTTTGCTTCTAGGATTGATGCCTCAGCATTCCCATCCCTGATGCTTTTATCCAAAGCAACTTACAGTTTTCTTTCCACATATTAGAGAGCCAATCGCCTGCGGTAGCCGGAGGATAAGTGGCTTATCCTCTGGGGTTCAGGGATCAGCTCTTGTGGGGTTTGAACCTACACTCTTAGAATGAACCTTTAGAGTTAGAAAAAGAACTTTAAAGTTAAAAATGCGAACTTCTAATAATCAAAAATGTTAAAAGTTGAACTTATAAGTTCTATAAGTAACCCTTTGTCATTTGGTATACTGTTGGAAGTTCTTTTAAGAACCGCTATTGTGGCAAAAGGGTTCACATTAGAACCTGGCCTGTTACAAAGGTTCTTTTATGAACCTTTTCTAAGATTGACTTGGACTATATGGACTAGATTTTCTGCTGTTTTGTTGTTGCTGTTATTATAATTCATTTTATTTTAGCCTACTTTAGTTTACATTTACATTAGTTATATATATATAAAAAATAAAAAATTAAAATACATAAATAATTTGAGTAGGACACCACCTTCTCAAACAATAAACATGTTATTTCCCCAAAAAGAAACAGAGAAAAACATCTCCAATCCTTTTAACTTATTTCAAACATCTGAAATGACATAGACTTATGATTTCCAGAGCCAGTGCTACGTTCAAGCAAACTCAGAATGCTTCTTTCTATATACTTCTTGGAAATAACACCGGAAACTGCGCTCTTAGTCGGACATACGACATATGAACTCAGGGCAGATCAATCAAGCCCGAGCGCTGGGAGACGCGTCACATCCAAAATTCTTGCAGTAAGATTAGCGCGGAGCTAACTTATGCGAAACGTTAAGAAAATGTAAAGTTTTTGACTGGAATGCTGTGAGGTCAGAAGTGGGATGTTTCAACTCGACTTTGCCTCGAACAAAGACTTGCGTTCAAATGTCTCTCGTGCTCATGGCGCAGCTCAAAACGTTACAAATTCTGCTGCGCAAGAGCAGGAACTGAGAGGAAATTCTTGAATATCTTGTCTACGACTTATAATAACTATGACCTTTATCAAAACATGAAAATAAAGCAAACGAAATGTAACATTAAAGTTAAGACGTGGTTATTGCCCATTAAAATACAGACTGAAGCTGTTAGTTAACCGATTTCAGTTACCTTTTTTTTTAATTTAGGACAGTGAAAAGTTATTAAGAGAGATGTATAGTGCTACAAAGGCACCATTTGTATTAATTATTTCACCTCCTCACTTTCTTTTAAGTAGAGAAAACGATAAACATATATCACTGAAAGGGGGTAAGATGCTATGACGCAGGTGACCACACGCCTTCAAAATGGATGAACCGCATTTCTAGCAACACAATATGGACAACAATCAAAGCGTAAGTACTGAATATAAATGAAGATTTATTTGTTTAACATTAAAAACATTGGCTGTTAACTTTGCTGTTCAATAAGAAAGCAAAGTTGGTAACTCTTCAAGGCACAACACGCATAACCTTTATGAACCTTTAAGGTTCCACCAGTTGCAATCTCCAGGAACCTCAAAAGGTTCATTTTTTAACCTTTTCTTCTTAGAGTGTACAGTCTTTTAGTTACTAGCCAAGATACAGACGTGCTCAAATTTGTTTGTACACTTACAGCTTATTGAAATAAGGCTTCATTCCCCCTGAAGAGTGATTAAAATTAAAAGCTATTGTATCATGTATACTTGCATGCCTTTGGTATGTCATAGAATAAAGCAAAGAAGCTGTGGAAAGAGATGAATTATTGCTTATTCTACAAAGATATTCTAAAATGGCCTGGACACATTTGTTGGTATCCCTTAGAAAAGATAATACATAATTGGATTATAGTGATATTTCAAACTAATTAGTTTCTTTAATTAGTATCACACATGTATCCAGTCTTTCAGCCTATTTAAACGGAGAAAAGTAGTCACTGTGCTGTTTGGTATCATTGTGTGCACCACACTGAACATGGACCAGAGAAAGCAAAGGATAGAGTTGTCTGAGGAGCTCAGAAAGAAAATAATAGACAAGCATTGTAAAGGTAAAGGCTACAAGACCATCTCCAAGCAGCTCGATGTTCCTGTGACAACAGTTGCAAATATTATTAAGAAGTTTAAGGTCCATGGAATTGTAGGCAACCTCCATGGGTGCGGCCGCAAGAGGAAAATCAACCCCATATTGAACAGAAGGATAGTGCGAATGGTAAAAAAAGAACCAAGGATAACTGCCAAAGAGATGCAAGCTGAACTCCAAGGTGAAGGCATGTCAGTTTCTGATCGCACCATTCGTCGCTTTTTGAGCAAATGTGGGCTCCGTGGAAGACCCAGGAGGACTCCACTTTTGAAAGAAAAGCATATTGACAAGAAAAAAAAACTGACAAGCCACAATCCTTCTGGAAGAATGTCCTTTGGACAGATGAGTCAAAACTGGAGCTTTTCGGCAAGTCACATCAGCTCTATGTTCACAGACAAAAAAAACAAGCTTTCTTGAGCATCTGACACAGGGTGCCTTGAATCTGTGCAGGGCACGATGAAATCTCAAGACTATCAAGGCATTCTGGAGCAAAACGTACTGCCCAGTGTCAGAAAGCTCTGTCTCAGTCGCAGGTCATGGGTCCTCCAACAGGATAATGACCCAAAACACACAGCTAAAATCACCCAAGAATGGATAAGAACAAAACAATGGACTATTCTGAAGTGGCCTGTCCTGAATGCTATCGAACATCTATGGAAAGAGCTGAAACTTGCAGTCTGGAGAAGCCATCAAACCTGAGACAGCTGGAGCAGTTTGCTCAGGAAGAGTGGGCCAAATAGGTGCAGAAGTCTCATTGAGAGCTACAGAAATGTTTGCTTGCAGTGATTGCCTCTAAAGGTTGTGCAACAAAATATTAGGTTAGGGGTCCCATCGTTTTTGTCCATGACATTTTCATTTGTTTTATTATTTACAATATTATGTTGAATAAAAAAAAATTGTATTAAATATGGAATAAACAATGGTGGATCCCAATTACTTTTGTCAGTTTCAAGTCATTTCAGAGAAAATTGTGCATTCTTCGTTTTTTTGTGGAGGGGTACCAACAAATTTGAGCACGTCTGTATGTATCCACTAGGCTACTGCTCCATCTCCCCAAGCAAAGTGACTGATTTTCATAAAGGGATGACAACAACCTTGTTGGCCATGAAACTTGACCAACATTCTTATCGACCAGTCATTTTCTCTGAAGGGTTTGGATCGTTTGACACTTATGTTGTTCCAGGACCAACAAAAGGTGATTTTAAGATTGTCTTGCTTGCCAATGAATACTAAGCACTTAAAAGGTTGTAATGGTTGAAATATAAATTTGCAGTTAGGCCTGGTGGTTTATTGATCAATTCTATGTGCCGTGTGTTGCTGTCGAGTCTAAGCTAACATTTGGTCCGTGTGATTCTCTATGGTGTAAATATTATATTCCCTCTGGGTCATTCAGAACTGCACAGTCACGCTTTTAATCTCATTTTTTAATTTCCATTTGAATTTATTTGAGAATGGAGAAGATACAGAGCTGTTTTCCTTGTATCTTCAATTTAGATACTGTTAAAGCGGCCCTAACACGCGCGGTTTCTGCCAATCTCATATTAATCTTGAGTACCTATAGAGTAGTATTGCATACTTCGTATCTTCGTATAGTGATGGGAATTATGATTCATTTGAGTGATTCGTTCTTTTTCAGTTCGTTCACCAAAATGATTCGTTCAGATTCGTTCACTGATTTGTTCAGTGACCATTTCTATAAAACGCCAGCAGGTGGCGAAAAAGATTTGTGTTATGTCAACGAACGTATTAATGGACGTATTACAGGCTTTATTAAAATGTGTGTCCCTCATCTACTCATTAAATAAATAAAATAAGTCTAAATAAGATGTTCAGATGACCAACGCACAAGGTTTTTCTGCATAATTAAAAATTTAATTGTTTGGTCATTTACACATTCATAAATCTGGAATTATGTTAAACGTGAAGTTTATGTATTTTAAATAAACAAGCGTGCAAAGTAGCCTACCTGTAACTGCGCTTTGCATCCGCTTTCTGCTGATTGCTGAACGAGACTCGCATGCTAAATGACCGACCTACAGTGTACACTCTCGTTCATTTCGTTCATGAACGACATGTACCAGTTCGTTCAATTCATTCACGAATGAGATCTATCTCTCTCGTTCAGACTCAACAGCGACTTGGTCAGTGTGGGCGTATGCGTTCAGTGGAAGATCTAACCAATTACATGTCCCTTCACAGCCGGAACTGGAATGCTATTTGCTGACGTGACGCGAATGAGAGCTAACCGATACTTTTTTGTTTTACAGTTTTTAGAGAAGTGCATGACATGACTTAAACGCAATGAAGTCGTTTTTATTTGAAAGAACAATAAATGATACAAAATGCGCACAAAACACCTGTGCTTGCAGTGCAATAACCGAGTAAACAGGGCTTGACATTTTCCATGCAATAAAAATGACAATGTTAATTTGTCTTTGTTACATTTAACCATCAGCTTGCATTATTTTATTATTTTCGTAAGGATCTTTACATTGTGTCCGTTTCTGTTTCTCTTGTTGAACAAGAGACCTCATCTTTCGTTCACGAGTGAGAAGTAACAGCTCGTTCATGTCGTTCATGAACGAGAATCAGCAGGTCCTTTGACTCCTTTCGTTCATGTACGAACGAGATCTCTCTCGTTCGTTCAGTGAAGGGCGTATTCGTTCAGCACATTCAACCAATCATGCTCTGTCAAAGCTCACACTCGAACGCCATTGGCTTGTGCTTTAGACACTCTTTTAAGCCAAGACGCTCTGTGCTTGAGGGAGAGATTTCAGTGAACGAGAAATATGAGTCATTGCCATTCGTGAACGAGAACGATTCGTTCACTTGAAAGATTTGTTCAAAAAGAACGATTCATTCACGAACGTAACATCACTAGTGTGTGAAGTAGACATGTGCCCGGTTAACCGCGGTTACCACCAAATCCTGCTGAAACCAAGCTGGCTGCGATAATGCAAGGTATCGTTTATTTTATTGATGCGTAGCTTGTCCGTGAAGCACGGCTCTGGGATCAGTAGAAATGCTGCTCGATAAAAGCAGTGCGAGTTTGAGTCGCTTATAAACGTGCATTTGAAAAACCAACACTCGTCAAACATGATCATTATAAACATACTTTATTATCATAAAAATACCTGAGGAGGCTTGAGGATCGGTGATAAAAACATGTCCTTAGGCATTTCCTACTACTACTACGTGTGTTATGGTCTTCTTCTGCAGTGCGTATTTGGAGTTTCTGCAGGAGAGCGCCCTCTGGCTTTCGGATGCAGCAGCATTTTACCGTACTTAATCAGAATCAGAATCAGAATCAGAATCAGAAGAGCTTTATTGCCAAGTGTGCTTGCACACACAAGGAATTTTCTTTGGTGTTGGAAGCTTCTAGTACAGACATTCAACACAATGACAATACAATATAATACGATTTACAGTCTAAAAGATTCTAAATTGTGCATATATAAAATAAAGACTATTTTACAGAAAATGGGGGATAATAACATAAGAAACATTGTACCGGGTAGTATATAGTAGAATAAACATATTAACAGATTGTATGTACACTTGTGCAAATGGATAATTGAGTAAGTAGAGGTAGTGTTATATACATGTATACATAAGATGTAGATATAATAAGGCACTATAGTGCACACTATAGGAGTAGTGGAAGTGGAATATTGCTCTTAAGGAGCAGTTATCTGTTTAGGAGGGAGATTGCCTGGGGGAAGAAGCTGCTTCTGTGTCTGGAAGTCCTGGTGTTTGGTGCTCTAAAGCGCCGGCCAGAGGGCAGCAGATCAAAGAGTTTGTGTGCTGGGTGTGTGGAGTCAATGATGATTTTTCTTGCCCTGTTTTTCACTCTGGAATCGTACAGGTCCTGAAGTGTGGGCAGAGGAGCACCAATAATTTTCTCAGCACTACGAACTGTCCGTTGTAGTCTTCGTAGGTCTAATTTGGTGGCCGAGCCATACCAACTCACAAGTTGTGCATAAATCACGTGATATATATTTTCGGTTAACCGGGCATATGTCTAGTGTGAAGGTGTATATGACTTTTCTTTGGGTCTGTGTGGATATTCTCTGTGGCTGGCTATTGTTGACTCATCTCCACTGACCTGTGAGATTGACCCCTGTCAGTCAGTGTGGTGTGCGGTTGATCGGAGCAGAGAGCTGCAGGGGAATCAAAGCTCGTCACAGTTCCAGCTATGTCAGCCTGCCTGACACACGAGCCCTTTTCATATGTATCAGACTCTCACTCGCCATGTTCAACACTCTGCTAAACCTCTCATACCGTTGGGTCAGTCTTTTTTGAGTCATGAAGTGTTGTGTATTGGGCTTCTCTTGAGAAGAGAGAGCAAATGTAAAAATACAGGCACAAATGAATTATATAAATAAAGTATACATATGTCACTTGAGATAACTTGTTAACTACAAAATGTATTTAGTAGATTAAAAAAATACTAGCAGTGTAGGATCGACAGTTTTTTTTTTTTTTCTATGACTTTTGCTCTGTCCTGTCTTTCTGTTTCAACAGGAAATGCTGAGGGGGAATTTAAAGGGGCAGTTCACCCAAAAATGAAAATTCTGTCATGAATTACCAACTCTCTAGTTGTTCCAAACCTGTATAAAATGCCTTTGTGTGGTTGAACACTGAGAAAGATATTTGGAAGAATGCTTGTAACCAAACAGTTATTGGACCCCATTGACCGACCACCATAGTAGGAAAAAATATAATGATAGTCAAAAGTTCCCAAGAGTTGTTTGCTTTCTTACATTATTCAAAATATCTTCTTTTGTTTTCAACAGAACAAGAAAAATTATAAAGCAGTTTTTGCTTTCTCTGTAACACTTTCTCTGTGTTCATCAGAACTAAGGAATTTATACAGATTTGGAAAAACTTGAAGGTGAGTAAATGATGACAGATCTATCTCTTTAATAGCAAGGGTCGGTAAATTCTTTTACTGCAGACTGTGTTCAAAATAATTCAAGCTTACTCCAACCCTGTCAGATTTTTTAAAACTGACATGTTGACAAATTTCTTATCCTGTTAATTCAGATCTGTTATTGGAGCGCGCGTGAGTAATAGGATTTGTCAGTGTGTCTAAACAGACCACATTTGTTCAGCCTAAAATTAGATGGGCTCTCATTTAAAACTGTGATAAATTTCTGCTCGAGACGGGTTGCTGTATTTATTTATGCAGTATTTACTCTTGCTTTGCTTTTTTGAAGTGTTGACTGTTCTACTTTCTTTATAGTTGGGTACTAGGCCCGGGGCTTTTAGGTCACAATGTCCATAATCAGCTAGATGAATCAGCTAAGGAATGAGGCATTTATTACTTGTATCAGATTAAAAGCATTGCCTGTGTTGTCGCCTCTCTGCATCAGGGGTGAGATGCTTGATTTGCATCAGCAGCTTGTAATTATGTATGTCTAGAGACATCTGAGAGCTGCTCTCCTGTCAGACTTCCCGTCTTCAACATGAAAGTTGAGTGTATTCTTCAGCTTTGCCTTTAGGACTGCATGATAATTTATCGCGATACCACTAAATCCTATTGTAATCGAGCTGGCTGCGATATGCAATGTGTCTTGTTGTCTTGTCAATGTGTTTTTTTAATGCGTAGCTTGTCCGTGAAGCACGGCTCTGGGATCAGTAGGAAATACTGCTCGATCTAAAAGCAGTGCGAGATTGAGTCGCTTATAATGTGCATTTGAAAAAGCAACACCTGTCAAACATGATCATTATAAATCTACTTTATTATCATAAAAAATACCTGATGAGGCTCGAGTAACAGTGATAAAAAGATGTCCATAGGCATTTCCTAGATTCTAGAACGTGTTATGGTCTTCTTCTGCAGTGTGTCCTCTGGCTTTCGGATGCAGCGCATTTTCCCGTACTTCACTCAAAAGCTGTACATAAATCATGTGATATTTATCGTCGGTTTATCGTGACAGCCCTACCTTACATTTACATACATCTATGTTCGTATAGGCTGATTTGAGAACCCAGAGGGCAAAAAAGTTAGGTCTAGGGGTCATGATGAAGTTTAGTGGAATTCCAAAATCCAGTTGTTTATATCATTAGCTCTGTGCTGCCAAATGCCAGTGGACCGAGCATGTGACTGTAATAAATGGACCTTTTGAAGATTTTCCAGGAAGAACATAATATATTATGCTGAATGTGTGACACACAAACGTGTCTTATGGTCATGTTTTGATCATTTATATAAAAACTCAAGATGTTTAATTTTGCACAGAAGTGGTAAAATGATAAAATAATAAAAAATAATGAGACCATTTGTTTTTTCCACTCTCATCTGATACTTCTCTCAAACATCTTACGTTGAAAACAATTAGATAAACACAAAGATATTTTTTTTCTACGTGCTTTCACAGCAAAATTAACTTTTAATTAAAATTAAAAGGTCAAATTAACACTCACAGTGTATATATAATCCACATTTTAAGAGTGTGGATTATAAATACATTGTGAGTGTTAATTTGACCTTTTTTAACACTGGGGATTTTACTGTGTATTAATGGGTGTTCTTCATTTTGTTATCGATCAACCTGGTACAGGGAAAAAGAAGGATTGTCTCATATCCACCAGTTTGTTTTACCCACTTTCTATCAGCATGGTCCTTTGACACTCGCCTGTCTTTGATTCCTCTTATATTTAAAGGTCTAGATCGGGATTTATAGTGGCCACTAGCGGTGAGTTTGAGAATTGCAACCAATCTCTCCAAACATGACGGTGGCCACCACAGTACAAAAAGATGTCATTGGCTGAGACAGCGTGTCTCCTCATGTTGACGCAGGGAAGAGATCATGCGGGCATTAGAAAGACTGTAGAAAGAGTGATGTCTTATATTTATTACATACAATAAAGGGTCTGTGGATTTTAAAGTCCCTGTGAACTGGAAGTTGCGATCGTTTTTACTTCCGCATTGTGACACATTTCCGGGTGCAAAAGGAATTTCAAAGGAGACAATTAGTGGGCGTGTCTTGCATTTCTCACTGCGAATTGATTGAATGTGTAGAAACAGCTGTTGCATTGATTTTGAAATGAAACTGGCAGCAGACTGACGGTTGAAGGGGAGGAGTTAATGGATGCTCCGGCCAAGCCGTCTAGTTGACGTCATTTGAGATGGATAGTCATTTCAGGGCAGAAGTGCATTTTTAGATTTTAACTGAAGATTATGAGGGTACATGAATTTTAAAAAGAAAATGACCCACATTGATAAGCTATTTACTGTAAACGCTGCAATATTTCATGAAAAAATAAGAATTGTCATTTTTAATTTCACTGGGACTTTAAGTATAAAAAGAAGGCTAAAAGTCAGGCAGGAGCAGGACCTGTGTTAATATTATAAAGACTTTCCAGAAGAGACGCGGAAGGACCCGCGTTACTAAGGCTTTTAGCGGAGATACTCATAGATATCTGTGGAGATAACTACTCTCCAGCAGAGAGACGTTGGAGAGAAAGATTGTCTAAAAATCACCCTGAGGAGGTTTCTTTGATTTGGATCAGTATGTGAGTAACATTGGTTTTTCTGTTTGTTAGAACCAAGATATGTTGTTGTTGTTATATTACTTGTGTAACGGAGCAGTTTTGAGTGTCATTGTTTATCTGAAACCAGTGTGCTGCTTGTATATACTCGTGTCGTCTTCATTTATTTTATTCATTTGCATTATTATTTGCGTGGTCTAAGCTATGATAAAGCTAAGCATTTCATGCATGCATTGAACGTTTGAGGGCAGAGCTAGCTAACAGTAAATAGCAACGCTGATAAAGGCGTTTGATCTGACCATTTAGGTGTAAGTTAGTAGACTTTTACCCCCCTTTGCAAAGTCAGGGACAACCGGACTACGTACCGCAGGGTAGAGGGAGAGGAAACTCGCTTTGTAGAGTTGTTTGTCCATTTAGGGCTACTGTACAAAACATGGCGGCGAATTCAATGTATGTAGGCCCACTCTGTATGTAGATAGAAATAGATTATTCTAAGGTAATACAAACATAACGGTTCATTACGTATAGTCTTTATATACCTCTGAAGAAATAGTTTTGTATATTATATTGCATTTCTGTCAATAGATCCTGCTAAAAATCCCACATTGCTCCTTTAAGAGTGAAAGAAGAGTTCAAGAATATTAATGGATCAATTTTATGCCTCTGTGAACGCATTAGCTGCTTGGTTTTCTAAGGATTCTCAGAATTCAGGTTCATGTTCTTTTCAAAACCCTTTTATTTTTCTGTCTCTTATCTTTTCAAAAGCATTTCTCCACCTCCTGTTCACTTTTCATTCTAATTTTTACTCCTTTCAGTGTTTGCTTCATGTGTAGTGATGCCCAGATACACAAGCATGTCAAACTGCCATAGTGTGTTTTTCCTCTACAATGCTAATTGTGTAAAATGTGAGTATGGTAATTAGGGATGTAACGATTCACTCAGCTCACGATGCGATGCGATTCACGATTCTGATCTCACGATGCGATTTATTCACGATTTACTCACGATTTATTTTTACAAAATGAGAATGAATTTTCTCAAATTTGTTGAAACAAATTAGAGAAATGAACAACTTCCCTTGCATTATTTCTTAAATGCTTCGTTTCTTTGTATAATATATATTTTTATTTCAAATAACAAAACTAAACTGCAATTTTAAAACAAATGAATAATAGAAAAAGTATCTTTAATATAAACAAACTAATACTGTCTGTGCTTTTCTTGGATTTTTTTGCATTTAAGAAATATCAGCATGTCCACGTTTCGGTTTGCAGTGAACATGGCAGCCCCTGCTGTTCAAAAAATGTATTGCGATTCAGTTCACACTTCAACCGATTTGAATCGTCACACATTATAATCGATTTTCAACGGGCTCACGGTGAATCGTTACATCCCTAATGGTAATCCTTTGTACTAGGATATGTATTAAAGGACCATGTAATTAAAGGGATAGTTCACCCTAAATGAAAATTCTATCATGAATTACTCACTCTCGTTGTTTCAAATCTGTATAAATTTCTTTGTTTAGTTGAACACGGAGAAAGATATTTGGACTAGGGATGTCCCGAGCCGATCGCAAAGATCAGGATCGGGGGACAATCATCATTTTTAACCTGATCGGGAACAGCTATATTTTGCCCGATCATTTCCGAACACCTCTGCCATCATGCAAGTTTCGTAACCGAGAGCGCGAGCTGTGACAGCCGTGTCTGCAGCAGTGTTGGGTGTAACTACTTGCTAAAATGACGTCTAACTTTAAAATGTATGCTTTAATGTATCCTTCGCACATTGGAATACTTCTCACATCCTTCTCAACATACTCTGGTCAGTTAATAAGAATAATTTATGTAATTATTTATTTGAATGAATTAAAAAGCTGTTTCATGTCTATCCTTGAATCAGTTCTAATCAAGGTTGATGTAGGATATAGAAAGTAATTAGTAATAAGTAATTAAATACTTTTTGGAGAGAGTAATTTGTACAGTAATCTAATTACACTATTGAATATGTAATTAGTAACTAGTAATTAATTACTTTTTCAGAGTAACTTACCCAACACTGGTCTGCAGTGTGGAAATAGTGCAGCAGAACAGCCGCTTGTAATGTCAGCAGCGAGCATTCCGCAAGGCGTTAGCAACGGAGCTTCGTTCATTAATGACAATTTAAATCCTAAACCCTCAAAAATGTGGATGGATTACAGCGAGTTCTGTCACTCTTGTCATTATGTTTGCTACAATATGTTAGGCTATCATTTATAGTATGCTGAACTGTTAAATAGTAATATTTTAATCACCTTAATACACCTGGAGCGTACACCAAGCACTTAAAATACAAGTATCGGATCAGGACTCGGATCAGCAGATACTCAAAATATAATGACTCGGATCGGGGGAAATTATTGTAAATATCTTTGTGTTCATCAGAACAAAGACATTTATACAGATTTGGAACAACTCGAAGGTGAGTAAATGATGACAGAATTTAAATTTTTGTGTGAACTTTGTTTAACATGGTATGATACCATACCATAGTAGCTGCATATGGAATTCCAAAAGTGACAATATAAAAAATAAATAAATACAAAAATAAATCCATGAAGAAATGTAAAAAAGCAAAAATAAATGAGTATTTATACTTTTATTTCCTTATTTGTGGGTAATTATATATTTTTTCACGCTTATTTATTTTTTCATTTATTTATTTATACATTTATTTATTTCCACTTTTATTTATTTCCACATTTATTCATGTATATATGTATTTATTCCTACATATATTTATTTTTACATTTATTTATTTCTACATTTATTTATTTATGTATTTCTTTGTCTGTATGCTAATGAGTGGGGGCGTGTTTCACCTCAGACATTAGCAATCGATCTCAGAGCGGCGGTGCTGAAGCTTTGAGGCCACAGGGACACCTTGTGGTGTGACCAAACGAAACGAGGTTGACGAAGTTGCATAGAGAAGGCAATCTAGTCATTTAATATCACCCTAACTGTATGTAGATAGGGTTACCACACATAGCCTACATACTCTTTATTAGGGACATTGCCGTAAAACATTATTCGGTCGAGATTTCTAAAATGTCTTTGCACACATGAACAGAAACTGCACAACAACAGGTCTGCTATGAGACACTTGGAAGAATACACTTGGACATGGAAGCGCGTGAAATTATCCACTAGTGATCACATTTATTGTAAATGCGCTGGATGGAGCTGATAAGAACTTGAGTTGTTTGTCGATGAGACTCGCACAAACCAGCTCAGAACGCCGAGAGAAACCAGCGCATTTCACTGAAGTCTACGCAAGCATTATGATCAATGCGTTTGAAACGCGTCTGCAAATACAGTTTACATTCGCGTTTCCTAACTTTGCAATGCATAACACGTGGCATTTCGAATGCTTAAATTATAACGCATATTTCCATAGGCGTAATTTGCGGGTGGACGGGTGGGTCATGTCCCCACCACTTTTTGCCAAAGTCAATTTTGTTGCTTTGTAAGCAGAGGCAATTTCTAACAACTCCGCCCATCAGTTTCAGATTGGAATAGACAAAGTGTAAGAAACGCACACGAACATCAACTTCTCCAGTGGCGTAGAGCGTAAAGCATGTGTTACCTACTTCATGTCGTCGTGGGTTCGGGACTGCTGTCCGCTGAACTTTTTCCCTGTCACATATCAGATTGTAAAGGTATTTATTTGTAATAAACGATGAAAATATTTGAAAATGGCTGTTCAAGTCATACATGTACCAAACATTTTGCGCTTAATTGCACTTTGAGCTACAACCCGAATTCCGGAAAAGTTGGGACGTTATTTAAATTGGAATAAAATGAAAACTAAAGGAATTTCAAATCACATGAGCC